>NC_061116.1:187934866-187963062 GCF_002878395.1 Capsicum annuum
TAGTAGTGCCAGTATGTACAAAAAAGTAGTTAGGGAAGGCGATTCCCAACCCATCCTTATCTCAGCGTAAAGCTTCGTACTTCAGTCAGCATAGTGCCTATGCATGCTTCATGTCTCAAATTCCATGGATATATCTTATGTTCACACGTATTCCATAGAATTGTGTGGGCGTTCAGTTCCCAGTGTAGGAAGTTTAGTTCTAGATCACTCAGTGTTACAAATTATGTTCCATGAACTCAGAAATTCTAGACTCAGGTCATGCAGCTCATGACTCATGTACACATATCATGCTCCCCAGTATACTCAGTTTCCATGACTCATGCTACGCCCCCATTGATTAGATAAATTCAGACTATATCATATATATACTCAGTTCAGACCTTTTTGGTAAGTCCATGTTGTTGATATTCTATTCCTCAGGTTTCAGTCATGTGTCAAGTTCAGTCAGTATCCATTCATGTTTCAGGTTCTCCTGATTTAACCCTTCATGAGCTCTCATTATGAGAATAGTGTAGTGTTGAGAAATTGCTTAGATGGGAGAGAGTTAATGTTTCATATTAAGAGCAGATTATTCCATGCATGTTTTATACGAGCGTGTAGATACGAAGATAGGCTTGAATATCCTGTTAGTATGCAAGCAAAGGGATAGCAAGAGGTAGTACTTAGAAATTGGAAAAAAAAATTAGAGTGTGAATGTATATTCAGATCCTTGACTTATGTCAACCTTCATGGTGCTACTATCATAACTCTGTTGCTATCTCAATTATAGTTTTCATACTCAACACTCAATAATTAGTGCTCATTATCAGAATTAAGAACTTCAGTATTAGTCAAAACCTCAGTTTCAGTATTCAGTTATCGGGACCCAGCATTTAGTTCCAGTAACAGTCTTAAGTTATAGTGTCAGCTTTAAATCTGTATTCAGCTCAGAAATTCAGTTTAGTTTTAGACTTGCTTGACCATAACATACTGTTATTAGCTACTCAGTTATAGGTATTCCAATACCTCAGTTTATGGAATATTTCCAAATCATGTAATACGTTTGGTCCTACACTTTCAGACAATATAGCTTTGATGAAATCCATGATCAGTTACCTCATGTTACTCAGTCAGTCCCTTCTCATATGCATAATAATTTATGGCCTCAACCCAACCACTCAGATTAAGTATAATTTAGTTTTGCTTACCCAGCATTTAGTTACCAGTTACTCAGTTAATCAGATAAGTCAGTATGTCCATGCATTCGTGCATCACACTTCAATTTCAGATCTTAGATAATGAGTCACAATTTTGTACCTAGGTTCCTTGTGCATCACTTCAAATTCCTCAATATCTTAGCAAGGTCATTCCAACATCCTTTAAGGGACATAGTGTCCCAATGGGGAGATACACTATAGCCCTCAAACTTCTTTGATTTAATCAAATCATTTTATTTGATGAATCTATCTTAGAGGAAGTATTACTTATGATCCGACCCTCTAGCTTCAAAACTCAACAGTAAGCCATGAACTCAATGGCTCAGTGTAGCCACGATACAATACTCTGTTCATGTCACGCATTAGAGACTCAGTTTAGTTCATGTATCCTATTCTAGACCCAGTTATGTTCTTATGTCTCCGCTCATACATATGGGTAATCAATCTCAGACTCATCGATATTTTTAGTTCATGGTAGCAGTCTTCTTTGAGCTTACTCATTCTCATGTCCAAATTTTAATACAAACTTGGTATTCTGCTCCATGATCAGTTCCCAGTTCAAACTTGGTATCTTTACCATTGCATATTTATTTGCATGATTATGAGCCAGTTCAATCATATATTTGCACATCAGATATGCATGATCAGCTTATCAATACTCTCCCTCATGTACTTATGAATCAGTTATGCATGCATCTGATATGCATGTTCAGTATGATATGTTCAGTTTATCAATCATGTCAGCTATGAAATCATGATCAGTTGTTCATGCTCTATATCAATGTCAGTTTTCTTTTCTCTCATCTTAGCCAGTCTCATTCGAGGACGAATGTTCCCAAGGGGGAGATATTGTAATACCCTACATATTGAACTAGGATGAAAATCCATCATTCCTATGCGTAAATATTTCAAAAGCCTCAAATCCTAGGTAAATTTAAACTGTTAATCAATTATGTAGTGTGGGAATCTATTTTAGCATGAATTTAGATCATAGAGGTCCCCTAACTCAAGTACAAGTTGAAATCTTTCCTATCGTTCAAGTTTTAGTGAGCGTCAAAACTTGGGTCAACTTTAATAGATCATAAACCATTGTATATGACGAACTGGGTGTCTTACTATATATAAAGTGAAATCTTTTTGAATTATCTTTCCAACGATACCAATATTTCCTAAATCTGATATCGGATCAAGGAGTTATACCTATTTTACTCTGGCACGTCAGGCTGGAAAACCAAGTAACGACATTTTGTGACAAGTTGTCATGCCCGTGATGGCCTATCACCAATGTAGTCAGCCCTGGGCAAATTTTCACCCCCAGTGATGAAATTTTGTGACAAGTCGTCACGCCCGTGACAGCCTATCACCAATGTCGTACACCTTAACCAGAAAACCAAGAATCCACCTTTTTGTGACGATAATTCGTGATGACCTATCACCAGTATGATGGCTTTTCATGAATGTCGTCAGCTATTATTCCCAGCAATTGAGGAACATATATTAAGGGTATTTTTGTCTTTTTCCTTCACTTCCCATGTCTTATAACCCTCAATAAACATATTATTTTCCATTCTATTTAGTTAAACATCTCAAAAAGCTCTCTCATACACTCTCAATCATAAGATTAGGGTTTTCTCTAAAGATCATCTCCTTAAGAGCAAGACTAAGGATTTCTTCAAGAACCTTCAGAAACATTAGATCTCTTTCAAGACTCAATCACTAAGGTATGCGTAGTGTTCATCCACGGATTCCTTTCGTCCGTGGAGTTCAAGAATCAATCTTTAAATACTAAATAATGAATGTTTTATGGTAATATGATTGTATTCATGTTGGTGGTTGTGGTTATGCTATAGAGTAGTGATTTGATGAATTTTCATGAAGGTTTTGATCATGTAGTTAGAACCCATGAATTTGGATGGTTTAATGCTATGTAAATTTATGAACACACCTATGCTTTAAAGAGTGCATGCAAGGTGTTTGATAAAATACTTAGAATGCTAGGAATTTCATGTTTCCATGGTCTCATATTATCTACATGACAAGTCTATGTTAACTATATTATTCAATATGTGTTCCATACTATTGTTTTGTTGCTATTGTTATGGTATGAAGCATTTATTAGAATTAAGTGATATAATATGTACATGATATATATATTCCATGCACTCCCTACTATGCACAAGATGTTGAAAACTACATGCGGTATATTATCCAATACTTATGATATTATGAATTGTGGACTCCAATCTTGTAACCAAGTCATGTCATGTGTGTCAATTTTCTTATATCGAGTCCCGGGGGTATTTGTACCCAAAAAATGTAGCTATGTGCCTAGAGCCATGTCATGTTATCATGATACTCTCAGTTAAACCATGATCTATAGAATTCAGCCAGTCATGTGACTTAGGAAAAATTAGTAATCTCAGTAGTCCAGTACTCTGAGTAATCTAAGAGTCACGTGCCTCAAGAAAACTCAGTAATCTCAATAGTCCAATAATCTCAGTAATCTCAGTGCTAAGTAACCTCAGAAACCTCAGTATTCACAGTTAATCTCAGTAACTTTAGTACTCTCAACCGGTCCTCAGAACTCAGTACATTCCATCAGTCATTCAAATCTAGTAAACTTAGTTTAGCTCCGCTAAATAATACCACTAGTATCAATCCAGCTAATCAGTATTAGTTCAGTTCAGTTATTCAGTTCATCTTAGTTAATCATGCTCAGTCTCTTCAAATAGGATTTGAAGTTAGCACTAAGTGAACCCAAGGATGGGAACTCACCTGTTATATGAGGGTGTAATTCTTAGCAGTCATCCTTGCATTCCAGAACTATGTAGCCAGCGTAGGTTGAGATATCACAGCCTGTTATATGAAGGTAGATAAGGTGTCTTAACCTGTTATATGAGGGTTATCACTATTCTTAATAGAGTTACCTGTTATAAGAGGGTTATCACTATTCTCACTAGAGTTACCTCTTATATGAGGCTTACTTATATGTTGTCTTTACCAGTGGCGCGGTATTGATATGCTTCCAGTCAGGGTAGAGATTGAACCCCAGCTCAGCTATAATAGCATACATAGAGCATGTCTGTTAAACAATTACCTCCCACAGTTTTATTCTTAGCCTCAGTAAAAGAACTCAGATAGTTCTTCAGATTTCAGTATATCAGGACTGTCAGATACAGTCAAATCAAATACAGTACGGTACTCAGATAGTTCAATCAGATTCAGGGCTATCAGATATAGTTACTTATGTTACCAGTAATCAGTATTAGAGCTATCAGATTTAGTCACTCATGTTATTAGATATGTCAGTTGTCAAAACTCATGTTATTAGCTATATCAACTATCAGAACTCATCTGTCAGTTATATTAGATATCAGTAAACTCATGCTATCAGTACTCGATGTTAGGACTATCATATACAGTTAATTAGACTAGTTCTTCATATTCAAACTGTCAGAAATAGTCGTTCATCCATTCAGTATCTCAGTATCAGTACACTCATATTGTCAGTATTCAGACTTAGTAGTCAGTATCTCCACGAGTTTAGTCATAATTGCTTATGCATGTATGTATTCTCATAACCATATTAGTCAGTATTGTTCATGCATATAACCCTTTACATTTAGCCTACCTCACTCGTATACTCAGTATATTCAGACGTACTGACGCATTTGCGCTATAGTGCTTTCTCTTATGTTACACCATAGGTTCAGAGGCACAAATTCGAGATCAGTAGTAGCATTCCAGTCGCAGATTTATAGTGAATCCTCATCCATTTAAGAAAAATATTATTTTATTTCTTTTATTATTTTAGTTTAGTTTTTATAGATGGAGTTAGTTGGAGATATATTCCTTCAACTCCTTACTCAAATGGTATTTTGAGGCTTTTAGATTTAGTTCATATTTGATTCAGACTTAGTTGTTTTTGGGTATTTACCACCAATATGGATATTATGTTTGTCAGATATCTTATTCAGTTGAACCTTATGGCCTATTGTCCATGTTTTTCCATATTATTATACCATATATTGCAGTATACAGGTATAGATATCAGTCATAGGTTAGCTTATGGTCCTTCGGGGTTATCAGCACCGTGTAGTATTCCAGTTTAGAAAATTAGGGAGTTACAAACTTGGTATCAGAGCCTAAGTTTCATTAGATTCCTAGGAAGTCTAAAAGCCGCATCTAGTAGAGTCTTGTACATGCATATATTGGGTACCACACTTATGTGTAGGAGGCTATGAGATGTTTTAGGAACAACTTTCCTTCTTTTATATCTCAGATCATGCTATAGCAGGGTTCTCTAAGAAACTCATGTAGATTCTCATCATGCTTTACTCATGTTAATTCCACCTTACTTTCAAGGTAATAGAAGCAGTGAAGCTCAAGTTCTAAAGATAGGGCTTTCTCAGACAGTATCTCATCAGTTAAGTTATGTTCAAAAGTTGTATGGCTCTCATTCATGATCATGAGAACTCATTCTCAAACCCAGATTTAGAAATGCCATCAGATCTCTTCTCAAAATCCTATGATAGTTTGTGACCCAGAGTTAGAAGTACGAACCCAAAAGTTTAGCAGTAGACAAGTTGGGATATGATATCCATATTGAATAGATTATGTATTTATGGGAATAGCTTTGCTATAATGAATCAGTAGGCTTGAACAGTGTGAGTTAGAAATTTAAGTTTATTAACTTGAAATTAGGCAGAAAGGTGTAGATGTGACATTAGTAGTATGTGAGAAAACAGAGGCAGATGATGTGTTTAGTAAGAAGAGCATGTGTTGATTAGAGTGTAAGTATGTGATGATGATTTCAGTGCAGTTTAGAGATTAGTTTAGTGTTCACAAACTTATGATGATGGCTTAAAGCCAAGGGGGAGATGGTAGATCAAGTACCCAAGTTAGGGTCTCAAATTCCAGTAGTAGTGCCAGTATGTACAAAAAAGTAGTTAGGGAAGGCGATTCCCGACCTATCCTTATCTCAGCGTAAAGATTCGTACTTCAGTCAGCATAGTGCCTATGCATGCTTCATGTCTCAGATTCCATGGATATATCTTATGTTCACACGTATTCCATAGAATTGTGTGGGTGTTCAGTTCCCAGTGTAGGAAGTTCAGTTCTAGATCACTCAGTGTTACAAATCATGTTCCATGAACTTAGAAATTCTAGACTCAGGTCATGCAGCTCATGACTCATGTACACATATCATGCTCCCTAGTATACTCAGTTTCCATGACTCATGCTACGCCCCCACTGATCAGATAAATTCAGACTATATCATATATATACTCAGTTTAGACCTTTTTGGTAAGTCCATGTTGTTGATATTCTATTCCTCAAGTTTTAGTCATGTGTCAAGTTCAGTCAGTATCCATTCATGTTTCAGGTTCTCCTGATTTAACCCTTCATGAGCTGTCTTTATGAGAATAGAGTAGTGTTGAGAAATTGCTTAGATGGGAGAGATTTAATGTTTTATGCTAAGAGCAGATTATTCCGTGCATGTTTTATATGAGCGTGTAGATACAAAGATAGGCCTGAATATCATGTTAGTATGCAAGCAAAGGGATAGCAAGAGGTAGTACTTAGAAATTGGAAAAAAAATTAGAGTGTGAATGTATAGTTAGATCCTTGACTTATTTCAACCTTCATAGTGCTACTATCATAACTTAGTTTCTATCTCAGTTATAGTTTCTGTACTCAACACTCAGTAATTAGTGCTCACTATTAGAATTAAGAACATCAGTTAGTCAAAACCTCAGTTTCAGTATTCAGTTATCGGGACCCAGCATTTAGTTCTGGTATGGATCCCAGTAACAGTCTTAAGTTATAGTGTCAACTTCAAATCTGTATTCAGCTCAGAAATTCAGTTTAGTTTTAGACTTTCTTGGCCATAACATACAGTTATTAGCTACTCAATTATAGGTATTCCAATACCTCAGTCTATGGAATATTTCCAAATTATGTAATACGCTTGGTCCTGCATTTTCAGACAATATAGCTTTCATCAAATCCATGATCAGTTACCTCATGTTACTCAGTCAGTCCCTTCTCATATGTATAATACTTTATGGCCTCAACCCAGCTACTCAGATTAAGTATAATTCAGTCTTGTAGACCCAGCATTTAGTTACCATATACTCAGTTAATCAGATAAGTCAGTATGTCTATGCATTCGTGCATCACGCTTCAATTTTAGATCTTAGATAATGAGACACAATTTTTTACCTAGGTTCCTTGTGCATCACCTCAACTTTCTTAATATCTTAGCAAGGTCAGCCCAACATCCTTTAAGGGACATAGTGTCCCAATTGGGAGATACACTATAGCCCCCAAACTTCCTTGATTTAATCAAATCATTTTATTTGATGAATCTATCTTGGATGAAGTGTTACTTATGATCTGACACTCTAACTTCAAAACTCAGTAGTAAGCCACGTACTCAATGGCTTAGGGTAGCCACGATACAATATTCTGTTCATGTCACGCATTAGAGACTCAGTTCAGTTCATGTATCATATTCCAGACTCAGTTATGTTCTTCTATTTCCGCTCAAGCATATTGAGTAATCAATCTCAGACTCATCGATATTTTTAGTTCATGGTAGCAGTCTTCTTTGAGCTTACTCATTTTCATGTCCAAATTTCAATACAAACTTGGTATTCTGCTCCATTATTAGTTCCCAGTTCAAACTTGGTATCTTTACCATTGCATATTCATTTGCATGATTATGAGATAGTTCAATCATATATTCACACATTAGATATGCGTGGTCAGCTTATCATTACTCTCCCTCATGTACTTATGAATCAATTATGCATGCATCAAATATGCATTTTTAGTATGATATGTTCAGCTTATCAATCATGTCAGCCATAAAATCATAATCAGTTGTTCATGCTCTATATCAACGTCAGTTGTGTTTTCTCTCATCTTAGCCAGTCTCATTCGAGGATGAATGTTCCCAAGGGGGAGATATTGTAATACCCCATATTTCAGACTAGGATGAAAATCCATCATTCCTATGCGTAGATATTTCAAAAGCCTCAAATCCTAGGTAAATTTAAACTGTTAATCAATTATGTAGTGTGGGAATCTATTTTAGCATGAATTTAGATCATAGAGGTCCCCTAACTCAAGTACAAGTTGAAATCTTTCCTATCGTTCAAGTTTTAGTGAGCGTCAAAACTTGGGTCAACTTCAATCAATAATAACTCATTGTATATGATGAACTAGGTGTCTTACTATATATAAAATCAAATCTCTTTGAATTATCTTTCCAACGATACCAATTTTTCCTAAATCTGATATCGGAGCAAGGAGTTATACCCATTTTACTCCGGCACGTCAGGCTGGAAAACCAAGTGACGACATTTTGTGACAAGCTGTCATGCCCGTGATGGCCTATCACCAATGTCGTTAGGACTGGGTAGATTTTCACCCCTAGTGATAAAATTTTGTGACAAGCCATCACGCCCGTGACAGCCTATCACCAATGTCGTCAACCTTAACCAGAAAACCAAGAATTCACCTTTTTGTGACGACAATTCGTGATGACCTATCACCAGTATGATGGCTTGTCACGAATGTCGTCAGCTATTATTCCCAGCAATTGAGGAACATTTTAGTAAGGGTATTTTGGTCTTTTTTTTCACTTCCCATGACTTATAACCCTCAATAAACATATTATTTTCCATTCTCTTTAGTTAAACGTCTCAAAAATCTCTCTCATACACTCTCAACCACAAGATTAGGGTTTCCTCTAAAGATCATCTCCTCAGGAGCAAGCCTAAGGATTTCTTCAAGAACTTTCAGAAACATTAGATCTCTTTCAAGATTCAATCACTAAGGTATGCGTAGTGTTCATCCACGAATTCCTTTCATCCGTGGTGTTCAAGAATCAATCTTTAAATACTAAATAATGAATGTTTGGTGGTGATATAATTGTATTCATGTTGGTGGTTGTGGTTATGCTATAGAGTAGTGATTTGATGAATTTTCATGAAGGTTTTGATCATGCAGTTAGAACCCATGAATTTGGATGGTTTAATATTATGTAAATTTATGAACACACCTATGCTTTAAAGAGTGCATGCAAGGTGTTTGATAAAATACTTAGAACGCTAGGAATTTCATGTTTACATGGTCTCATATTATCTACATGACAAGTCTATGTTAACTATATAATTCAATATGAGTTCCATACCATTGTTTTGTTGCTATTGTTGTGGTATGAAGCATTTATGATAATTGAGTGATATAATATGTACATGATATATATATTCCATGCACTCCCTATTATGCACAAGATGTTTAAAACTACATGTGGTATATTATCCCTTATGATATTATGAATTGTGGACTCCAATCTTGTGACCAAGTCATGTCATGTGTGTCAGTTTTCTTCTATCGAGTCTTGGAGGTATTCATACCCAAAAAATGTAGTTGTGTACCTAGAGCCATGTCATGTTATCATAATACTCTCTATTAATCTATGATCTATAGAATTCAGTCAGTCATGTGACTTAGGAAAACTCAGTAATCTTAGTAGTCTCAGTAATCTTAGAGTCATGTGACTTAGGAAAACTCAGTAATCTTAGTAACTTCAGTACTTTCAACCAGTCCTCAGAACTCAGTACATTACGTCAGTCATTGAAATCTAATAAACTTAGTTTAGCTCCGCTAAACAATACTACTAGTATTAATCCAGTTAATCAGTATCAGTTCTGCTAATCAGTTCAGTTCAGTTATTTAGTTCAGCTTAGTTAATCATGTTCAGTCTCTTCAAATGAGAGTCCAAGTTAGCACCGAGTGAACTCAAGGATGGGAACTCACCTGTTATATAAGGGTGTGATTCTTAGCAGTCATCCTTGCATTCCAGAACTATGTAGCCAGCATAGGTTGAGACATCGCAGCCTGTTATATGAGGGTAGATGAGGTGGCTTAACCTATTATATGTGGGTTATCACTATTCTCACTAGAGTTACCTGTTATATGAGGGTTACTCATATATTGTCTTTACCAGTGGCGCGGAATTGATACCCTTCCAGTCAGGGCAGAGATTGAACCCCAGCTCAGCTATAATAGCATACATGGAGCATGTTGGTTAAACAACTACCTCCCACAGTTTCAGTCTTATTCTTAGTAAAAGAACTCGGATAGTTCTTCAAATTTTAGTATTCAGGACTGTCAAATACAGTCAAATCAGATATAGTACGAGACTTAAATAGTTCCATTAGATTCAGGGCTGTCAAATATAGTTACTTATTTTGCCAGTAATCAGCATTAGGGCTATCAAATATAGTCACTCACATATTATTAGATATATCAAATGTCAAAACTCATGCTATCAGCTATCAGAACTCATCTTTCAGTTATATTAGATATTAGTAAACTCATGCTATCATTACTCAGTTTCAGGACTGTTAGATACAATCAATCAGACCAATTCTTCATAATTCAAACTTTCAGAAATAGTCGTTCATCTATTCAGTATTTCAGTAGCAGTACACTCATGTTGTCTGTATTCAGACTCAGTAGTCAGTATCTCCATGAGTTTTGTTATAGTTGCTTATGCATGTTTGTATTCTCACGCTAATATTAGTCAACATTATTCATACATATAACCCTTTTCATTTATCCTACCTCACTCATATACTCAGTACATTCAGATGTACTGATGTATTTGTGCTATGGTTCTTTCTCTTATGTTACACCATAGGTTCAGAGGCACGTATTCCAGATCAGAAGTAGCATTCCAGTCGCAGAGTTTCAGTGAGTCCTCATCTATTCAAGGGCAATATTATTTTATTTCATTTATTATTTCAGTTCAGTTTTTCTAGATGGAGTTAGTTGGAGACATGTTCCTTCAACTCCTTACTCATACAGTATTTTGAGGCTTTCAGATTTAGTTCAGATTTGATTTAGACTTCAGTTGTTTTTGGGTATTTGCCACCCATATGGATATTATGTTTGTCAAATGTTTTATTTAGTTGAACCTTATGGCCTATTATCCATGTTTTTCTACATTATTACGTCATATATTATAGTGTATAGGTGCAAATATCAGTTATGGGTTAGCTTGTGGTCCTTCGAGGTTATAAGCACTATATAGTATTCCAGTTCAGAAAATCAGAGTGTTACACTATGGGACTCCATACTATACATCCTTTTAAGAAGATTACTTCACCCTATAACTACCATCAAACACCCTCAGGTTTTCAATTCAGGGAAAACTAACCACATAGTACATGGGTTGTGTTTTCATCTATCACAACATTCAAGCCTATCATTACTACACCCACTTCATGGATCTCCCCACTAAGACCAAAAATTTCAATTACTCTTGCAAATATTTCCCTACATACCTCCTTCCTAACTATTTTATATAACTAAAATCCATCTCTTTCTTTCTCCCATCACCTATAACCTTAGTTAAGATAATCATGTCAAAATTTTCACTTTCAAGAACATCTACTCCCCCTTTCCTCAGTCACTACTACTCTTCCATAACTACTATCATACTATCGTTCAAGGGGTTATTAAGGGACCCAATTATATACATCAAGAAAGGGAGTAACAATATTCAATTATACCATATACTTATTGCACCACTTAAAGTGAGATATGATTTAAAGAAATAATTCAATAGACACGACATGGGTTCTTAGGACTGGGCGAAGTGAGAAACATATGAGCATATATCATAAGTGGTATAGCATAAAGGAAGAACTCATGGGGTCAACTACTGAGATAAGGATTGCCACTTGAAGCTATTGCTTCTTATTTTTAGAGCTGAGATAGTCATAAGTTTGCATAAACTTTATCACTTTGGCTAAACCCAACATAGAATGAATCAATAACATATAGAAACATATTTTCTTAGGTCCAAGCATGATTTGGTACACGAATTTATGGATCATGAAAATCATAACATAAAGATTCAATACATGAAAGACTGGATTTGCTAAGACATCATTGCTTCTAATTTGGAGGTCAGATCATGAACATAAGTCTATAGAGAACTCAAATCATAGGCATAGGAATTACTTGAACACTTGACGTAAGACATTAGTAGAATAATCTCCTAAATTAAAGTAGGAGGAGTATGCTTGAATAGAAATACGTTTATCATGGCTCCTCCCTGCAACTTGTCACACTAAGAAAATTTGGAAACTACCTTAATTCACCATATCTCCCTTAGATCCATTTCAAAATCCTATAATTGTGGACATATCCCCTCATCAAATCTAAAACCATAACTCTCAATAATATGGGGGTTAGTATACGCATAAACTATAACATCGCATATTTTTGAACTAGAAATCAAACTGTTGTTCCTACATATGAAATCTCTAATAGAAATTATTTACAAGTGAGAATAAGTGTCATGATCTATATCTTCATTTTTGAAATACTTTTGAGGCAAAAAATCTTCATAGGAATCACTTATAGCGAAGTTGAGCTAAGAACCTTTGATTCGGCTAAATTTTTGTATTTGATTTCACAAAAGGCTAATTTAAATATGTATAACTTCTGATACAAGTAGAATTTTTCAGCTCAATATCCACCAAATTATTGATAATTGAGTCAGCTTTTAACGATACTAATTTTGCCTTAATTCGATACCCGACCAAAAAGTTATAGCCATTTTTGTGAGGGAAGCATTGAGGTTGCATGATTAGCGTGCAACGCACGCTCCAGTACACCCTAGTTTACAGCTATTGGTTCTGAGTTTTAAGGGCTTTTTAATATTTTCTTACCTTATAACTCCCAGCCCACACCTGATAATCCTCAAGGGGTGATATTTCCCCCCTATTTCATCAATTAAACATCTCAAATCCTTTAAAAAAAATAACCCTAGATCCTCTCCACAGATTAAGAATTCAAGCCTTTTAATTCAAGATTTGGTTTCCAATATTAAAACTAATCAATATAAGGTATGTGGGACTATCCTAAACTCCATGGAATTGATTTTCGGTTTTCAAATTTGTTTTAAAGAATATATATATATATATATATATATGAAATTATTTCAAGATCATTGATAAACTTGTGTTGAAATTATTACATCATGATGAAATATTACAAAAATTATGGTATGAAGCCCTCAACTTGAATTGTTTTCGTGTGACCATAATGATGATTAGATTGTGAAATTAAATGAGAGCATGGGATATGTAATTCTCTCTTTTTCCATGAAATTATATTGATTTTACATGTTGAGAATGGGTTACGCAAATTGTTAAATATGTGAGCCTGTTATGTATACATTGAACTATTTTCATGAGATAATGGAAGAGTGATTTACTTGTTTTATGATGATCATAATTCTTAATTAGATTGTCTTAAAAGTGATTGGAAAGGGTGACCATAGCAGAATAAGTATTGAGAATGGTTTGGTTTTTTCAATTGTTTTGAAATATAAACTTTTGTTCAAATAGTAGAGCTTCTGAGTGATCAATAAGCATCTTTTGAAATAAAATAAGAGTAGTAGAGATGTTGTGACATGACTTAAAAGTCTGGGTATGATGATACCCTATTTTTAATGTGCCTGAAGATTTTAAGAAAGAAATAACTTTAAGATAAAGAAGATATGTTTTAAAGAATCTAAAATTGGACTTAAGAGAGTTAGATGGTTACCCGAAGAAGGCATGAGTCAGATGACTCATTGCCAAAAATCGTGATTGGACGACATGGGTTTATATTACCTAAAAGGGAGATTTTTATGCTGGCAATGATTCTGTGGCATAGTATATAAGCAGATACTCCAACCCTTGCAGAAAACTTGGGTTGGAGGATTGGTCGCAGAGTCAAGGGTGGATTTCATATAGCCCATGGAATAGCAGAGTTGTAGGGTGTACCATCTAGCTCAGAAGTAAGATAAAGAGTAGAGTTGTGATTTGCAGAATGTATTTTGAAAGACTCAAATATTGCCCATGTGTTTTCAATTTTTTTAAGATAATATGTGATTTATGAAATGATCTCACCTATGTTTTATAAGTATTCATATATTTTGGTTTTGGATTGTTTTGTGTACCAGTACATCTATATAACCCCCTATATTTCAAGATCTAAGATACAGTCCCAGGGTCTCGTTAAGCAATAGAGTTGTAGAAGCTGCAGTTGGTGAGCCTCTTTTATTTTGGAAGGCCTAGTTATGAGTTATTGTTATTTTCTTTTGATTCATGGTCCGACTGGCTGCCTTGTCCTAGTTTTATTATGTATGTTGGATCTTGTACTATTAGAGATTTTGCATATTGGTGTCATGTGTTTTAAATTTTAAGAACTCTTTTTTAAAATGTTTAATTGGGCTAAGAGATTGGCCATTTTTTCATATGTTAATATTCTTCATTTCTTTACATTGTATGAACGTTATGTATGATTACCAGATAGAAAAGGGCGCTCGGCCCTTGGTTCGGTTCGTGACAAACTTGGTATCAGAGCACGGTTCATTATCCCAGGGTATCTATGAAATTGCATCGGGTAGAGTCCATTTATAAGTGTGTAGAGAGTCACACTTATAAGTAGGAGGCTACAAGGAATTTAGGAATGTTTTCCTTTTATCATGTTCTAGTTCATGCTATGGAGTCATAATATTTCTCTTTCATACTCTAGTTCATGATATGGCATTATCTATACGAAAGTAAAGTTACCCTAATTCTTTTCTTACTCTGATATTCTTAGATATGTCTCATTGTCAATGTGATTCAAGTGCAAAAGCTTAGAATCTAAATGATGTAGTCCTTTTTTATTGAGTCATAAATGATTATAAAATTGCACAGGGACTTGAGAGGAGTCCATTAGTGCTTTAAAGTGTATTGATTTAAGCTTATACCAATATCTATATCAATCATGTGTTTGAGCTTGAGATATAAATTGTATTCAATCCCTTTTAAAAAAAAATTCTGGTTGCAGATGTCATACTTGAGGGTGGTGATATATGTCAGAATGTTGGAACAATATTTCCACCCGAGTAGTAGTATGTGTTAAGGTGTTGTACCCTATTGGTAGTAAGATGATCCCAAAGTTAGTGATATAAAGTCACAAGGTTAGAGTCAGGATGAGGGTGACCTTTGCATAAATAAATAGTTGAGTTCTATAACCCTTTACTAAGAGGTGGGTTGCCATTTTATAGTAATAGACAAATATGGCAACAATGTTTGTAGATTGTATAATAGTTTGTGGAGAGAGTGTTTGGCTATGATTATTGCTTATTCAAAATAGGGAAGAATCTCAGAATAAATAGTTATGGTAGTTATAGAAATCATGTATAGGTTTTCATGAATGGAAAGAGGTAGAATAGTTAGTAAGTTCTGGGTAGAGACTCATTAGTAGGAATGGAATTTGAAGGTAGTCCAATTGTATACACGAGCAATAAAATATGATGTGAGAAAGTAGGGTATGTTAATAGATGGTAATGGGTTATATGGTAACATTAAGATCGACTATCTATATTATGTGACTTTACCCACCTTGACTGTTTTTCTCTAGTAGTTGTAAACTAGTACTACATGTGAGAAGGTATTTAGTAGATTTTGAGGTGTATAATTAATGTCGTGGAGAGGATAAACTTATGGGCCATAGTTAAGTGAAATATGAGACTTAGGTTGATATTTCTATTAGATTGATTAGTATAGTATATGGCATGCCCCATATGATTAGTGTTGTTAGACAGTAAGCTTGAACCGTAGATATGGAGAGTAGTGGTGAGAATAGTAGCTTGAGATTGATGATGCGTATTTTATGGGAATAAACATGTAGGCTTGATGTGACGTGTGAAATAGCCTAGGTTAAAAACTTATGGATAATGAGTAGTCAATTGTGATGTATATGTATACATGAGAATAAGATTAAAACGATGAATTATAGTTGAATCATTAAGTGGGTAAGAGCACGAGTATATAGGAATAAGTTGAACCTCGAGGTAATGTGATGTTAGATAAGGCATCAGGTGTATGGGTGTCACATATACCTAGATTTTGTTCTTGAATCTTGTAGTATTGAGAAGTCTAGAAAGTTATTGTTGGTGTTCTTTAGAGTTGAATTGAGGAAATATAGGTAGGCAATGTGCGCCTTTCGTATAGTTTTACAAATTTTGTTAAGTTGTAAGTTGTGTTATTAGGGGTGTAATTTTAGTATTCCAAGGAATTAAAGATGGAGTGTTGAGTGTTTAGAAGCGTAGGTGTCTATTCCTATGATAATGGTAGTCATAAGTTGATGACTTTGGGGGTTGGAGGAAGTTATGATTAGTGTCCCTGAAGGGGGATGTCCTAGAAAGGATTTTGTGTCTTTTCATTAAAATTATTGAGGGGGTTGTATTATCTATATGCATGGTGATACCCCTATGTATTGTGGGTATAAATTTGATGAGGGGTTTTATCCTAAAGTTCAAGAGTGTGACTTTGATCTAAGGGGGAGATAATGGATTAAAGTAGTTCCTGAACATTTTTGTGGTGTCAAATTTCATGTAGAATCATGTTAAATCAATCCCTATTCAAGCAAGCTCCTTCTACTTCGGTTTGAATGGACATCTAACAATGTATCATGTATTCATGTCCTACCTATGTCTAAGATTTGAGCACTTTATATAACTCATGTCATGTCTCGACCTCCAAACTAGAAGCAATAATGTTCCTCAGTGATCCAAGATTCCAAGTATTCAAGCTCTATGTTATGATGTTCATGATCCGTAAATCTGTGTCCTGAATTAAACTTGGTTCTAAGGAACTATACTTTTATTTGTTAATAATTTATTTTTATGTCAGGATTAGCCAAAATGATATAGTTATACGAACTCATGAATTTTTCGACTCTGCAAATGAGAAGCGATATCTTTGAGTAAAAGTCTTTGTCTTAATTGTTGACTTCATAAATTCCAAACTTATGTTATATGATTCATGATGTAAGCACTCGTGTTTCCCTCTATGGTCTATCCTAAGTACTCGTGCTATGTTTTGATTATGCTAGAGCATCTTTCTACTTACGAGCCAGACACTTGATATATGAAGCACTTCGTGTCTATTATATCGCATCTCTATTTCATGTCCCTCCTTGAGTAGTGCAATAAGTATAATTTATGGTCTAATAATGTTACTTCCATTCATTACTTTTATGCTTGGGTCCCTTAATGACCCCCCATATATCAGTATGAAGGTGGTTGTGGAATCATAGTAATGTGTTAGGTAGGGGAGTAGATGTTCTTGAAGGTGAAATTTTTTTTATGTGAATTCTTGAGCTAAGGCTATAGGAGAAGGGGGAAGAAGGAGATGAACTTTAGTTACGTGATATAGTTATAAAGGAGATATATGGTGAGAATCTTTGGGTGAATGATTGAATTTGCTGGTCTTAGTGGAGAGATCCATGAAGTGGGGTGTTGTAATGATAGGCTTGAATGTGGTGATTACTGAAAATGCAAACCAGTGTGTTATATGGTTGGGGCTCCTTGATTAAAGAACCAAGGATGTATGATGGTAGTGGTAAGGTGAAGTAATCTTCTTAAAGGGAGGTAGAGTGTGGAGTCCCATAGATTAAGCTGGCATCTTTTTGTTTTGGATTATACTTCAATATGAGAGTGCGATGCAGTTAGATTCAAACTCTTGTAGTTATGTATTTAGCAGGGGAATTATATGATTTAGATGTCAAAACGTGCTAATCATGGCTGAAAATATAGTGGACAGCGTATCAATTGAGGGAAAGAATGTTTATATTCTATTCTTATGTCACATGAGAATCTTATCTCATGCCTTGTACCTATCTTAATCAGGCCGTGTATTCTTAGGAAAATTCATGCCTTACAACATTTTGATCAAGTGTCATTAAACACATGCCAAGATCATGTCGATGTCAAGTTTTGTTATCTCATGTTTTGTCCATATACGTTTTGCAAGGGGTTATCATGAAGCTCGTTTGATGCCTTTGCATATTTTGTTGAAAAAAAATGTTCAATGCAAAATTAAGTCTGTATTCTATACTTGTAGAGCTTCAGAAAGTCCCTACCCATCATTTGAGGACAAATGATCCCAAGGGGAGATAATGTAACACTCCACATTTTTGAACTAGAAATCGAACTGTTGTTCCTACGTCTGAAAGCTCTAATAGAAATTATTTCCAAGTGAGAATAAGTGTCATGATCTGTATCTTCGTGTTTGAATTTCTTTTGAGGCGAAAAATCTTCATAGGAATCACTTAGAGCGAAGTTTAGCTAAGAACCTTTGATTCGGCTAAATCTTTGTATTCAATTTTACAGGGGTCTACTTTGAAGGTGTATAACTTTTTATACAAGTAGAATTTTTCTTCTCAAGACCCACCAAATTGTAGATAATTGAGTCAGATTTCCAACGATACCAATTTCACCTTAATTCGATACCGGAGCAAAAATTTATAGCCATTTTCGTAAGGGCAGCAGTGAGGTCGCGCGAGTAGTGTGCGGCACACGCTCTAGTCCAACCCTAGCTTACAGCTATTGGCCTCGTATTTTTAAGGGCTTTTTAGTCTTTTCTTACCTTATAACTCCCAGCCCACGCCTAATAATCCTCAAGGGGCGATATTTTCCCCTATTTCAATAATTAAACATCTCAAATCCTCTCAAAAACATAACCCTAGCTCCCCCCAAAGATCAAGAATTCAAATCTTTCAATTCAAGATTTTCAAGAAAGGTTTCAAGATTAGGTTTCCAATTTTCAAACTAATCAATATAAGTTACGTGGGACTATCTTAAACCCTGTGGTCATTGACTTTAGGTTTTCAAATTTCTTTTAAAGGATATATATATATATATATATATATATATGTATATATATATATGTATATATGTATGAAATTGTTTCAAGATCATTGATAAACTTGTGTTGAAATTATTACATCATGATGAAATATTGCGAAAATTATGGTATGAAGCCCTAAACTTGAATTGTTTTCGTGTGACCATGATGATGATTAGATTGTGAACTTAAATGAGGACATGGGATATGTAATTCCCTCTTTTGCTATGAAATTATATTGATTTTAAATGTTGAGAATGGGTTACTGTAAGACCACGCAAAATCCTAAGCTTAATTCAGTCCTTTAGGCTTGTCAAGGGGTCCCAGACTTAAAATATTTTAACTAAGTACTCAAACTTAGTGTCATTTTAACCTAAAAGGGATGGATATCTTATTTTGCGACCTTTACGTTCATTAAATATTGATATTTAGGTTGATTTATGATCAAGAATATCCGTAGGTGTTTCCGGACAAGTTTCAATTTTTCAGAATTCGTTTGAAGCCCCTTTGGAACCCTAAAATAGTGGATCAATGCGATCTTGGTGTGCTGCACCGACTATCACATTTATTAATATTTTCCCCAGCTACCAGTATCCAATTCCAGTGAATTAACACGAACATGATGCAATACATTGACTATCGTGTCTATGCCATCGATGCACCGTGTCAACCTATGCATCGGTAACCCAGTTTATAGTCGTTTAAAAGACCATGTTATTGAGGGTATTTAGGTCCTTTTTCCTTGACCCTCATCCCCCAAAACACGAAATTAAACTCCATATAGAGCAAATATAGTCATTCATTCTCAAATTAGCTCAAGAATAAAACCCTAGGTGCTTAAATTTCAAATCAAGAACTCAAGATTGAACCATAAACTTTCAAAAATTCTTCAACATAGGTATGCGATGTGTTCATCCAATGGTTCCATCCACCCTTGGAGTCCGAGAATCAGTTTTAAACTTCAAGTAATTGATTTTATGATTTCCATGGTTGAAATTAAAGTGTATCCATGATTGCTATTTGGACTTAGTTCCTAATTCATGATTATATATATATATATATATATATATATATATATATATCCCATGTGAAATTGATCATTATATATGAAGATTCATGTGAATCCATGACAAACCCTTGACTTGTGAAATTAGAGACGAATTATGATGGTCGCTTGTTGTTCAATACTATGTGCATATTCTATGCTCACCAACTTCTTGATAAAGTGTCCATGTGAACTATTAAGAGAATGAAATCATGTCAAGTTATCTTATTTGCAAGTTATATCATGTAAGTGTTTGTTAAAATGCCCCAATGTATGAATGATGATCAAGTTAATAGTTTACATGTTTCATGTTATGCCATGTCTCTTAATTTATGCTATCGAGTCCTGAGGGTACTTGTACCCGACGATTTAGCTGATTACCTAGAGCCATGGTCACTCATAGAATAGTATCTGTCACGACACGATCAGTAGTACTCTCAATCAGTTACAAAACTCAGGAAAACTCAGTAGAATCCATATTACTCCAGTCTAATTCAGTATCTAGTTGAGACCTCAGTAAAATCAGTCAGCTAACACAATTCAATAGTATTCCGTCAGTTAACGAAACTTAGTGAACTCAGTTCATTTTAGCTAAATAGCAATCTCAGTAATCGTTCAATCAAGCTTAGTATAGACTAGAAATCAGTTCAGTGTCTATTCAGTTGGGAGTAGGATTCAACATCGAGTTAACCCAAGGATGGGGGCATTCCTGTCAGCAGAGGGTTTGACCCTTAGCAGCAATCCTTACATTACAGAACTACGTAGCCAGTGTAGGTTGAGGTATCTTCCTGCCAGACATTATGAGGGTTGATACTTCTCATCTGAGTTATCCTGTCAGTGAGGGTTGACAAAAGAGTTTCTTATCGAAGAGGGTTAACTCACAGCTTATCCTTATCCGTGGCACAGTATTAACTCCCTTCCAACTGGGGTTACAGGTTGGAACCCAAGTCAACTAGAGAAGAGGCATGTCGATTAGATGATTATCTCCCACAGTCTTAGTTCCAGTCTCAGACTTAGTATAGAACTCAATTCAGTTCTACAGATTTAGGACTATCAGACATTGTCACTCAGCTCAGTGCAAAACTCAACATGGTTCCACAGTACTCAGAACTATCACATACATTCATTCAAATAATCAATAATACTGTATTCGTAAACCCAGATATAGGTTATCAGTATTCTGATTCAGTACTCAGTATTAGCACGATCTCAGTTACAGTCTATATGTTCATGCATGTACTCTTATTCAGTCATACTCATGTTATTCAGTTATTATTGTTCATGCACATGAACCCGTGCATTTCAGCCTACCTCACTGAGCATACCAATACTTTTAAAGTACTGACGCATGATTTTCTTTGTGCTATGATGTCTTATACCATAGGTTCAGATGCACGAGCCCCAGAGTACCCTTAGCAGTTTAGATTCTCAGCTTTCAAAGTAGTGGTGCATCCTCATAGTTTGAGGACATGCTTATTATTTACAGTACTTCAGTTTTATTCCACTAGATGGAGTTAGTTGGGGGATTTTCCCATCAACTCCATAGTTCAGATAGTTAAAGGCTTTTTCAGACTTGAGTATTTTCTGACAGTTGTTCAATTTCTTAGTACTTATATTCAGTTTTGGTATTTTGATACCGCATTTAGATTTATTTATACATGTGAACCTTATGGCATATTTTTTCACCTATTTCTAAATAATTACAGTGTTAATTACTCAGTTATTGCATCAGGTACCAGTCATGGGTTAGCTTATGGTCCTTCGATATTATGAGCACCATGTAGCATCTGGGGTACAGACTCGGGGTATTACAAACTTATTATCAGAACCTAAGATTCAACAGAGTCCTAGAAAGTCTAAAATCTATATCTAGTAGAGTCTTGTGGATGGGTATGTTGTGCGCCACACTTATGGACAAAAGGCTATGAGATGTTTTAGGAAAAGTTTCCCCTTTTTCAGTATTCATGTCGTGCGAGTGAGTATGAGCTCCAGTTACACTCTCTTTCTAATCCTAGTTTCTCTTTCATTTATAGAATATGCCTTTAAAGAGGACTCAAGGAAAAGGAATGGAAGATCAGTCCGCCCCTCAACCTGTCCATCCAGATCCTTTGGATGAGCATGTCTCCTACGCAGAGTTCAAAGCAGCCTTCACTACCCTAGCTTATTCTGTGGTAGCCCAGAATAAACGTCCAACTATGGTTCCAACCAACCTAGTGGCCAATATTACTGCTGCCAAGATTCAAGACTTCACCCGAATGAACCCTCTTTTATTTACCGGGTCTAAGTTAGATGAGGACCCTCAGGAATTTCTTAATCAGGTGCAGAAGGTTACCAATATCATAGGGGTGACTACTTTTTGAAGTGCTGAGTTGGCTAAATATCAGTTACAGGATATGGCTCACTCATGGTTCAAATAGTAAAAGGCAGAGAAGGTTGCAGATACAGGGTCCATAGAATAGGAGGAGTTTGCAATTGCTTTTCTGAATAGGTTCTTCCCACTAGAGTTGAGGGAAGTGAAGGTTTTGGAGTTTATAAACCTAAAGCAGGGAAATATTACAGTGCAGGAGTATTCTCTCAAGTTTACTCAGTTATCCAGATATGCCCCGCATATTGTAGCAGATAGCAGAGAGAAGATGAGTAAGTTTGTGTCAAAAGTGTCTAGCATCGTGGTCAAGTAGTGTAAGACCGCAATGTTTATTAAGGAGATAGGCATATCCAGGCTCATGGTCCATGCTCAACAGATAGAGGAGGCCAAGAATAAAGAGAAAGAGAGGGAGAATAAGAGGATGATAATAGGTAGTTTCAATTTTGCTCAGCCTAAGTCAGAGGGAGGGAATCATTCTCAGTTCTACCTGAAATCCTCAGTTCCAGAACCCCAGGGCAGTGTTAGCAGTGCCCGAACCAATCCCCTTTGCTAGAAGTACAGCAAAAACTACTAGGGTATCTAAAGAGATGGCAACAATGTTTATTTTGGATATGGCAAGCCAAGCCACAAAGTTAGACAGTGTCCTCAGGTGGGTTTGTAGAGTCAGCATAATCGTCCCCCAGCTCATTTTGGTCACCTGAATCAGCAGGATGCCTCTTCTAGTACCACTAGTGGGCAGTGCCCAAACAGAATCTATGCTCTTCAGTCTCGACAGGATCAGGAAAGTTCTCCTAATGTGGTCACTGGTATGTTACAATTTTTCCATTTTCATGTTTACACTTTGCTAGATCTAGGAGCTTTTTGTATTTTGTTACTCCATTTATAACAGTTGATTTTGGAGTCAGTCCTAAAATTCTAGTAGAGCCCTTCTCAGTTTCTACCCTAGTGGGTAAATCAATCATAGCCCGATGGGTATACAAGAACTGTCCGGTCGTGATATCTCAAAAATTCACTTCAGCAAATTTAGTTGAATTAGAGATGACTGATTTCGATATCATTCTCGGCATGGATTGTCTTCATTCCTATTATGCCTCAGTCGACTGTAGAAATAAAGTTGTCCAGATTCAGTTTCTGAATGAACCCATCCTAGAGTGGAAGGGTAGTATTTCAGCACTTAGGGGTCAACTTATTTCTTACCTTTGAGCTAGAAAGATGATATATAAGGAATGTGTCTACCATCTCATTTGAGTCTATAACTCTAGTTCAGAAACCCCTACTCTTGAATCAGTATCAGTAGTATGTGAATTCCCATATGTGTTTCCCGAAGATCTTCCCAGAGTTCCTCCCAAAAGGGAAATTTATTTTTGAATTGATCTTCTCCCAGATACTCAGCCTAACTCTATCCTTCTATACAGAATAGCTCCTGCAAAACTCAAAGAATTAAAGGAACAGTAAAAGGATCTCTTAGATAATGAATTCATCAGATACAGTGTGTCCCCATGGGGTGCACCAGTGTTATTCGTGTGTAAGAAAGATGGTTCTCCCATAATGTGCATAGATTACCGTCATTAAAACAAAGTTATGGTCAAGAACAAGTATCCACTCCCTAAAATTGATGACTTGTTGGACAAACTTTAGGGTGCCAGTTATTTCTCTAAGATAGACCTCAGATCAGGCTATCATTAGCTTAGAGTCAGGGAAAGTAACATCCCAAAAATAGCTTTCCTAATTCGGTATGGTCACTTTGAATTTTTAGTCATGTCCTTTGGTCTTACCAATGCCCCAGCAGCTTTCATGGACTTGATGAACCGTGTGTTCAACCAATACTTGGACATGTTCATCATAGTCTTCATAGATGACATTCTTGTTTACTCCCATAGTGAACACGATCATGTAGACCATCTCAGAACAGTATTGCAGACTCTCAAAAACCATAAGTTATTTGCCAAATTCAGTAAGTGTAAATTTTAGATGAGGCCAGTACTATTCCTTGGCCATATAATTTTCGGTAATGGAATTAAAGTTGATCCCCAAAAGAGTAAAGCAGTGAGAAACTGGCCCAGGTTCATTTCTGCATCCGATATCACGATTTTCTTAGGTTTGGCTAGCTATTACCGATGGTTTATTGAGGGATTTTTGTCTATTGCATCCCCTATGTCCAGATTGACTCAGAATAAAGTTCATTTCCAGTGGTCATATTCTTGTGAGAAGAGTTTTCAAGAGTTGAAGACTTGACTCATTACAGCTCCAGTTTTAACCCTACCAGATGGTTCAAACAGTTTTGTTGTGTTCTGTAATGCTTTTAGAGTCGAATTGGGTTGTCTTCTGATCAGAACGGTAAGGTCATAGCCTATGCCTCTAGACAGCTTAAGCCCCATGAAAATAACTATCCTACTCATGTTCTTAAGTTAGCAGCAGTAGTTTTTTCCTTAAAGATTTGGTGGCATTACTTGTATAGTATGCATGTTGATGTGCTCACTGATCATAAGAGCCTGCAGTATGTGTTCTCTCAGAAAGACTTCAAACTCCATCACAGAAGGTGGTTGGAATTTTTGAAAGACTATGACATGAGTTTCTGTATCATCTAGGAAAGGCAAATATAGTGGCTGACGCTCTCAGTAGAATGTCTATGGGTAGTATTACCCATGTTGAGAACAGTAAGAAGAGGTTAGCTCAGGATGTTCATCAGCTAGCCTGATTAGGTGTTTGCTTAGTCGATTCAGTATAAGGTAATATGTCGGTGTAGAGTATCTCAAAATCATCCCTAGTTTCCGAAGTTAAGGAAAAGCAGGATAAGGATCCCAGTCTAGTCCAGTTGAAGGAATCAGTCAGAAATCAGAAGAGAGAGGTTTTCTCCCAGGAGATGGTGTTTTACGTTATTAGGTTTGTCTCTGTGTGCCAGATATAGATGGGTTAAGGCAAAGAATTCTTGCAAAAGTTCATGATGTGCGTTACTCTATTCATCTAGGGGCCATGAAGATGTAATACAATTTACGGGAGATCAATTGGTGGAGTGGGATAAAAAGAGACATTGCAGAGTTTGTGGCTAAGTGCTCAACATGTCAGCAGGTTAAGATTGAGCATCAGAAGCCTAGTAGGTCCATGTAGGAGTTCAGTGTTCCCACCTGGAAATGGGAAGAAGTGAACATGGACTTCGTGATGGGTTTGCCTCATACTCATCAACATGATTTAGTTTGGATCATTGTAGACTGAATGACCAAATTAGTTCATTTCCTTCCAGGTCATACCTCTTATTCAACCGAGGATTATTCCAAACTTTATATAAAGGATTTGGTAAGATTCCACGGTGTTCCATTGTCCATTATCTCAAATAGAGGTGCCTAGTTCACCTCTCATTTCTGGGAAGCATTCCAAATGAATCTTGGTACCCGAGTTCATCTCAGTATAGCCTTTCATCCTCAGACAGGTGTTCAAGGAGAAAGGACTATTTAGACCTTAGAAGATACTTTACGAGCATGTGTGATAGACTTTAAAGGTAGTTAGGATAAACACTTGCCTTTGATTGAGTTCGCATATAATAACAGTTATCACTCCAGTATTTAGATAGATCCGTTTGAGGTGCTTTATGGGAGGAGGTGTAAATCTCCCATATGTTGGTTTAAAGTGGGTGAGGCCACAGTGGTAGGGCCTTATTTGGTGTTTGATACCATAGAGAAGGTTCAGTTGATCGAGGAAAGGCTTAAAATAGCTCAGAGCTGATAGAAATTGTATGCAGATATGTGTAAAAAAAGATCTCGAGTTTGAGATTTATGACTATGTGTACTTGAAGATCTCTCCTATGAAAGAAGTAAAATGTTTTGGCAAGAAAGGGAAACTCAGTCCCCGATATGTCAATCCTTACCAAATCCTCAGTCATTTCAGAAAGGTAGCTTACGAGCTTGAGTTACCTTCAAATTTATCTTCAATACATCAAGTGTTTCATGCCTCCTTGCTAAAGAAATGCATAGGTGACCCAGTTGTCATAGTCCCTATTGAGAGCATAGATATTCAGAATAACCTCTTTCATGAAGAGATCCCAGTCGAAATCCTTGACTATCAGATTCGTAGACTAAGGATCAAAGAAGTTCCTCTAGTCAAAGTTCTTTGGCGGAATCAATCCATTGAGGGAGCTACTTGGGAAGCAGAAACAGACATGCGAACCAAGTATCCTTATCTATTCTCCGCTAATCCAGACTCAACTCAAGGCAATAATTTCCTTAAGCTTAATCAGTTTCATGCTCAGATTTCAATTACAAATGTTGTATCAGTTCCCATTGTATGTTCAGTATATAGATTAAGTTTATCAGTAATCCCATTCATGCATTCATGAACCAGGTTCAGCTATATCCATGCATCAGATATGCATATTTAGTATGATAAGTTAGAATGCCAATACTATCAATCATATAGTCATGTTCCAAATGTTCAAGTCCAGTAAGTAAGTCAACCTCTCAGTATTCTCCATCTCAGCAGACTCATTTGAGGATGAATGTTCCCAAGGGGGAGATAATGTAAGACCCCACAAAATCCTAAGCTTAATTCGGTTCTTTAGGCTTGTTAAGGGGTCCAAGACTTAGAATATTTTAACTAAGTACTCATACATAGTATCACTTTAACCTACGAAGGTTGGTAATCTTATTTTGTGACCTTTACGTTCATTAAATGTTGATGTTTAGGTTGATTCATGATCAGGAATGTCCGTAGGTGTTTTCGGACAAGTTTTGTATTTTTTGGACTCGTTTAAAGCCTCTTTTGAACCTCAAAATAGTGGATCAATGCGATTTTGGCACACCACATCAACTATATCATTGATTAATAGTTTTCCCAGCTTCCAGCGTCCTATTCTAGTAAATTGACGCAAACATGGAGTGCCACATTGGCTATTGCATCGATGTCATCGACATGCCGCGTCGACCTGCGCATCAGTAACCCAGTTTACAATCAGTTTAAATACCACGTTATTGGGGGTATTTAGGTTCTTTTCCCTCGACTCTCAGCCCCCAAAACACGAATAGAGAAAGCATAGTCATAAATTCTCTAATTAACGCAAGAACAAAACCCTAGGTGCTTAAATTTCAAATTAAGAACTCAAGATTGAACCATAAACTTTCAGAAATTCTTCAACACAGGTATGTGAAGTGTTCATCCAAGGGATCCTTCCACCCTTGGAGTCCAAGAATCTCTTTTAAACTTTAACTAATTGATTTTGTGATTTCCATGGTTGGAATTAAAGTGTATCCATGATTGCTATTTGGATTAAGTTCCTAATTTATGATTATATATATATATATATATATATATATATATATATATATATATATATATATCATGTGAAATTGATCATTATATATGTAGATTCAAGCGAATCCATGACAAACCCTTAACTTGTAAAATTAGAGATGAATTATGGTGCTCACTTGTTGTTGAATTCTATGTGCATATTCTATGCTCACCAAGTGCTTGATAAAGTGTCCATGTGAACTATTAAGATAATGAAATCATGTCAAGTTAGCTTATTTACAAGTTATATCATGCAAGTGTTTGTTAAAATGCCCCAATGTATGAATGATGATTAAGTTCATAGTTTAAATGGTTCATGTTATGCCATGTCTCTTAATTTATGCTATCTAGCCCTGGGGGTACTTCTTCCCGATGATTTAGCTGATTACCTAGAGTCATGGTCAGTTATAGAATAGTATGATTCATGACAAGAATAATAGTACTCTCAGTCAGTTACAAAACTCAAGAAAACTCAGTAGAATCCATATTACTCTAATCTAATTAATTATCTAGTTTAAACCTCAGTAAATTCAGTTAGCTAATAGAATTCA
>NC_061116.1:187966062-187984334 GCF_002878395.1 Capsicum annuum
TGAGAGTCTGCAATACTGTTCTGAGATGGTCTACATGATCGTGTTCATTACGGGAGTAAACAAGAATGTCATCTATGAAGACTATGATGAACATGTCTAAGTATTGCTTGAACACACGGTTCATCAAGTCCATGAAAGCTGCTGGGGCATTGGTAAGACCAAAGGACATGACTAAAAATTCAAAGTGACCATACCGAATTAGGAAAGCTATTTTTGGGATGTTACTTTCCCTGACTCTAAGCTAATGATAGCCTGATTTGAGGTCTATCTTAGAGAAATAACTGGCACCCTAAAGTTTGTCCAACAAGTCATCAATTTTAGTGAGTGGATACTTGTTCTTGACCATAACTTTGTTTTAATGACGGTAATCTATGCACATTATGAGAGAACCATCTTTCTTACACACGAATAACACTGGTGCACCCCATGGGGACACACTGGATCTGATGAATTCATTATCTAAGAGATCCTTTTACTGTTCCTTTACTTCTTTGAGTTTTGCGGGAGCTATTCTGTATAGAAGGATAGAGTTAGGCTGAGTATCTGGGAGAAGATCAATTCAAAAATAAATTTCCCTTTTGGGAAGAACTCCGGGAAGATCTTCAGGAAACACATATGGGAATTCACATACTACTGATACTGATTCAAGAGTAGGGGTTTCTGAACTAGAGTTCTAGACTCAAATGAGATGGTAGACACATTCCTTATATATCATCTTTTTAGCTCAAAGGTAAGAAATAAGTTGACCCCTAAGTGCTGAAATACTACCCTTCCACTCTAGGATGGGTTCATTCAGAAACTGAATCTGGAAAACTTTATTTCTACAGTCAACTGAGGCATAATAGGAATAAAGCCAATCCATGCTGAGAATGATATCGAAATCAGTCATCTCTAATTCAACTAAATTTGCTGAAGTGAATTTTTGAGATATCACGACCGGACAGTTCTTGTATACCCATCGGGATATGATTAATTTACCCACTAGGGTAGAAACTGAGAAGGGCTCTACTAGAATTTTAGGACTGACTCCAAAATCAACTGCTATAAATGGAGTAACAAAAGACAAAAAGCTCTTAGATCTAGCAAAGTGTAAACATGAAAATGGAAAAATTGCAACATACCAGTGACCACATTAGGAGAACTTTCCTGATCCTGTTGGGACTGAAGAGCATAGATTCTGTTTGGGCACTGCCCATTAGTGGTACTAGAAGAGAAATCCTACTGATTCAGGTGACCGAAATGAGTTGGGGGACGATTATGCTGACTCTACAAACCCACCTGAGGACACTGTCTAACTTTGTGGCTTGTCTTGCCATATCCAAAATAAACATTGTTGCCATCTCTTCAGATACCCTAGTAGTTTTTGCTGTACTTCTAGCAAAGGGGATTGGTTTGGGCACTGCTAACACTGCCCTGGGTTTAGGGCCTGATGCCGTATCTCGATTGTCATCTCTAAATTTTGGCACTGGAGCACTGGTTGAGTAAGGAGCTGGAACTGAGGATTTTAGGCAGAACTAAGAATGATTCCCTCCCTCTGACTTAGGCTGAGCAAAATTGAAACTACCTGTTCTCATCCTCTTATTCTCCCTCTCTTTCTCTTTATTCTTGGCCTCCTCTATCTGTTGAGCATGGACCATGAGCCTGGATATGTCTATCTCCTTAATAAGCATTGCGGTCTTACACTACTTGACCACGATGCTAGACACTTTTGACACAAACTTACTCATCTTCTCTCTGCTATCTGCTACAATATGCTGGGCATATCTGGATAACTGAGTAAACTTTAGAGAATACTCCTGCACTGTCATATTTCCCTGCTTTAGGTTTATAAACTCCAAAACCTTCACTTCCCTCAACTATAGTGGGAAGAACCTATCCAGAAAAGCAATTGCAAACTCCTCCTATTCTATGGACCCTGCATCTGCAACCTTCTCTGCCTTCTACTATTTGAACCATGAGTGAGCCATATCCTGTAACTGATATTTAGCCAACTCAGAACTTCCAAAAGTAGTCACCCCTATGATATTGGTAACCTTCCGCACCTGATTAAGAAATTCCTAAGGGTCCTCATCTAACTTAGACCCAATAAATAAATGAGGGTTTATTCAGGTGAAGTCTTGAATCCTGGTAGTAGTAATATTGGCCACTAGGTTGGTTGGAACCATAGTTGGACGTTTATTCTGGGCTACCACAGAATAAGCTAGGGTGGTGAAGGCTGCTCTGAACTCTGCGTGGGAGACATGCTCATCCAAAGGATCTGGATGGACAGGTTGAGGGGCAGACTGATCTTCCATTCCTTTTCCCTGAGTCCTCTTTAGAGGCATATTCTATGAATGAAAGAGAAACTAGGATTAGAAAGAGAGTGTAAATGGAGCTCATACTCACTCGCACGACATGAATACTGAAACAGGGGAAACTTTTCCTAAAATATCTCGTAGCCTCTTGTCCATAAGTGTGGCGCACAACATACCCATGCACAAGACTCTACTAGATATAGATTTCAGACTTTCTAGGACTCTGTTGAATCTTAGGTTCTGATAATAAGTTTGTAATACCCCGATTCCGTACCCTAGATGCTACACGGTGCTCATAATACCGAAGGACCATAAGCTAACCCATGACTGGTACCTGATGCAATAACTGAGTAATTAACACTGTAATTATTCAAAAATAGGTGAAAAAATATGCCATAAGGTTTACATGTATAAATAAATCTAAATGCGGTATCAAAATACCAAAACTGAATATAAGTACTAAGAAATTGAACAACTGTCAGAAAATACTCAAGTCTGAAAAAGCCTTTAACTATCTGAACTATGGAGTTGATGGGAAAATTCCCCAACTAACTCCATCTAGTGGAATAAAACTGAAGTACTGTAAATAATAAACATGTCCTCAAACTATGAGGATGCACCACTACTTTGAAAGCTGAGAATCTAAACTACTAAGGGTACTCTGGGGCTCGTACATCTGAACCTATGGTATAAGACATCATAGCACAAATAAAATCATGCGTCAGTACTTTAAAAGTATTGGTATGCTCAGTGAGGTAGGCTGAAATGCACGGGTTCATGTGCATGAACAATAATAACTGAATAACATGAGTATGACTGAATAAGAGTACATGCATGAACATATAGACTGTAACTGAGATCGTGCTAATACTGAGTACTGAATTAGAATACTGATAGCCTATATCTGGGTTTATGAATACAATATTATTGATTATTTGAATAATTGTATGTGACAGTTCTGAGTACTGTGGAACCATGTTGAGTTTTGCACTAAGCTGAGTGACAATGTCTGATAGTCCTAAATTTATAGAACTGAATTGAGTTCTATACTGAGTCTGAGACTGAAACTAAGACTGTGGGAGATAATCATCTAATCGACATGCCTCTTCTCTAGTTGATTTGGGTTCCAACCTGTAACCCCAGTTGGAAGGGAGTCAATACCGTGCCACGGATAAGGATAAGCTGTGAGGTAACCCTCTTTGATAAAAAACTCTTTTGTCAACCCTCACTGACAGGATAACTCAGATAAGAAGTATCAACCCTCATAATGTCTGGCAGGAAGATACCTCAACCTACACTGGCTACGTAGTTCTGTAATGCAGGGATTGCTGCTAAGGGTCAAACCCTCTGCTGACAGGAATGCCCCCATCCCTGGGTTAACTCGATGTTGAATCCTACTCCCAACTGAATAGACACTGAACTGATTTCTAGTCTATACTAAGCTTGACTGAAAGGTTACTGAGATTGCTATTTAGCTAAACTGAACTGAGTTCACTAAGTTCCGTTAACTGACAGAATACTATTGAATTTTGTTAGCTGACTGATTTTACTGAGGTCTCAACTAGATACTGAATTAGACTGGAGTAATATGGATTCTACTGAGTTTTCCTGAGTTTTGTAATTGACTGAGAGTACTACGATCGTGTCGTGACAGATACTATTCTATGAGTGACCATGGCTCTAGGTAATCAGCTAAATCATCGGGTACAAGTACCCCCAGGACTCGATAGCATAAATTAAGAGACATGGCATAACATGAAACATGTAAACTATTAACTTGATCATCATTCATACATTGGGGCATTTTAACAAACACTTACATGATATAACTTGCAAATAAGATAACTTTACATGATTTCATTCTCTTAATAGTTCACATGGACACTTTATCAAGCAGTTGGTGAACATAGAATATGCACATAGTATTGAACAACAAGCGACATCATAATTCGTCTCTAATTTCACAAGTCAAGGGTTTGTCATGGATTCACATGAATCTTCACATATAATGATCAATTTCACATGGGATATATATATATATATATATATATATATATAATCAGGAATTAGGAACTAAATCCAAATAGCAATCATGGATACACATTAATTTCAACCATGGAAATCATAAAATCAATTACTTGAAGTTTAAAAGTGATTCTCGGACTCCAAGGGTGGATGGAACCATTGGATGAACACATCACATACCTATGTTGAAGAATTTTTGAAAGTTTATGGTTCAATCTTGAGTTCTTGATTTGAAATTTAAGCACCTAGGGTTTTATTCTTAAGCTAATTCGAGAATGAATGACTATATTTGCTCTATATGGAGTTTAATTTCGTGTTTTGGGGGCTGAGGGTCAAGGAAAAAGGACCTAAATACCCTCAAGAATGTGGTCTTTTAAATGACTATAAATTGGGTTACCGATGCATAGGTTGACACGGCGCATCGATGGCATCGACACTATAGTCAATGTATTGCGCCATGTTTGTGTCATTTCACTGGAATTGGACACTGGTAGCTGGGGAAAATATTAATAAATGTGATAGTCGATGCAGCACACCAAGATCGCATTGATCCACTATTTTAGGGTTCCAAAGGGGCTTCAAACGAAGTCTGAAAAATTGAAACTTGTCCGAAAACACCTACGGATATTCTTGATCATAAATCAACCTAAATATCAATATTTAATGAACGTAAAGGTCGCAAAATAAGATATCCATCCCTTTTAGGTTAAAATGACACTAAGTTTGAGTACTTAGTTAAAATATTCTAAGTCTGGGACCCCTTGACAAGCCTAAAGGACTGAATTAAGCTTAGGATTTTGCGTGGTCTTACAGTAACCCATTCTCAACATTTAAAATCAATATAATTTCATAGAAAAAGAGGGAATTACATATCCCATGTCCTCATTTAAGTTCACAATCTAATCATCATCATGGTCACACGAAAACAATTCAAGTTTAGGGCTTCATACCATAATTTTCGCAATATTTCATCATGATGTAATAATTTCAACACAAGTTTATCAATGATCTTGAAACAATTTCATATATATATATATATATATATATATATAGATATATCCTTTAAAAGAAATATGAAAACATAAAGTCAATGGCCACAGGGTTTAGACTTGGAGAAAAATCCTCAAATGTTGCGCGTACTCCTAACTACTCCTTCAATATACAAGAATATCATTAATGAACACAATAACAAAGGAGTCTAGATAGGGTCTGAATACACGGTTCATCAAAGATAGTCCCACGTACCTTATATTGATTAGTTTGAAAATTGGAAACCTAATCTTGAAACCTTTCTTGAAAATCTTGAATTGAAAGATTTGAATTCTTGATCTTTGGGGAGGAGCTAGGGTTATGTTTTTGAGAGGATTTGAGATGTTTAATTGTTGAAATAGGGGAAAATATCGCCCCTTGAGGATTATTAGGCGTGGGCTGGGAGTTATAAGGTAAGAAAAGACTAAAAAGCCCTTAAAAATACAAGGCCAATAGCTGTAAGCTAGGGTTGGACTAGAGCGTGTGCCGCACACTACTCGCGCGACCTCACTGCTGCCCTTACGAAAATGGCTATAAATTTTTACTCCGGCATCGAATTAAGGTGAAATTGGTATCGTTGGAAATCTGACTCAATTATCTACAATTTGGTGGGTCTTGGGAAGAAAAATTCTACTTGTATAAAAAGTTATACACGTTCAAAGTAGACCCTTGTAAAATTGAATACAAAGATTTAGCCGAATCAAAGGTTCTTAGCTAAACTTCGCTCTAAGTGATTCCTATGAAGATTTTTCGCCTCAAAAGAAATTCAAACACGAAGATACAGATCATGACACTTATTCTCACTTGGAAATAATTTCTATTAGAGCTTTCAGACGTAGGAACAACAGTTCGATTTCTAGTTCAAAAATGCGGAGTGTTACATTATCTCCCCTTGGGATCATTTGTCCTCAAATGATGGGTAGGGACTTTCTGAAGCTCTAAAAGTATAGAATACAGACTTAATTTTTCATTGAACATTTTTTCTCAACAAAATATGCAAAGGCATCAAATAAGCTTCATGATAACCCCCAACAAAACGTATATGGACAAAACATGAGATAACAAAACTTGACATCGACATGATCTTGGCATGTATTTAATGACACTTGATCAAAACGTTGTAAGGCATGAATTTTCCTAAGAATCCTCGGCCTGATTAAGATAGGTACAAGGCATGAGATAAGATTCTCATGTGACATAAGAATAGAATTGAAACATCCTTTGCCTCAATTGATACGCTGTCCACTATATTTTCAGCCATGATTAGCACGTTTTGACATCTAAATCATATAATTCCCCTGCTAAATACATAACTACAAGAGTTTGAATCTAACTGCATCGCACTCTCATATTGAAGTATAATCCAAAACAAAAAGATGCCAGCTTAATCTATGGGACTCCACACTCTACCTCCCTTTAAGAAGATTACTTCACCTTATCACTACCATCATACATCCTTGGTTCTTTAATCAAGGAGCCCCAACCATATAACACACTGGTTTGCATTTTCAGCAATCACCACATTCAAGCCTATCATTACAACACCCCACTTCATGGATCTCTCCACTAAGACCAGCAAATTCAATCATTCACCCAAGGATTCTCACCATATATCTCCTTTATAACTATTCTACTTAAAAAAGTTCATCTGCTTCTTCCCCTTTCTCCTATAGCCTTAGCTCACGAATAAACATAAAAAAAAATTTCACCTTCAAGTACATCTACTTCCCTACCTAACACATTACTACGCTTCCATAACCACTATCATACTGATATATGGGGGGTCATTAAGGGACCCAAGCATAAAAGTCATGAATGGAAGTAACACTATTAAGCCATAACTTATACTTATTGCACTACTCAAGGAGGGACATTAAATGAAAATACGATAGAATAGACACGAAGTTCTTCATATATCAAGTGTCCATCTCATAAATAGAGAGATGTTCTGGCATAATCACAATATAGCATAAGTACATAGGACAGACCTTAGCGGGAAACACGAGTGCTGACATCACGAGTTGTCCAACATAAGTTTGGAATTCAGGAAGTCAACAATTGAGATAAGAAATTTTACTCAAAGCTATCACTTCTCATTTGGAGAGACAAAAAAGTCATATGTTCGTACAACTATATCATTTTGGCTAATCCCAAAATAAAAATGAATCGTTAACATATGAAAGTATAGTTCCTTAGAACCAAGCATGATTTGGGACACAGATTTATGGATCATGAACATCATAACATAGAGCTTGAAAACTTGGAATCTTGGATCACTGAGGAATATTATAGCTTCAAGTTTGGAGGTTAGGACATGACATGAGTTATATAGAGTGCTCAAACCTTAGACATAGATAGGAATTGAACACATAAGACATTGTTAGATGTCCATTCAAATCAAAGTAGGAGGAGCTTGCTTGAATAGGGATTGATTTATCATGATTCTTACTTGAAACTTGACACCATAAGAAATTTCAGGAACTACTTTAATCAATCATCTCCCCCTTAGATAGAAGTCACACTTATGAACTTGAGGATAAAAACCCTCATCAAATTTATACCCACAACACATAGGGGTATCACCATGAACATAGACACTAGAATCCCCAAAATAATTTTAATGAAAAGACACAAAATCCTTTCTAGGACATCCCACTTAAGGGGCACTTATCATAACTTTCTCTAACCCCCTAAGTCATCGACTTATGACTACCTTAATAATGGGCATAGACACCCATGATTCTAAACACTTAACACTCCATTTTCAATTCCTTAGAAAACTAGAATTACACCCGAAATCACACAACTTACAACTTAACAAAATTTGTAAAACTATAACAAAGGGACACATTGCATACCTATATCTCCTTATTTCAACTCTAAAGAAGACCAAATAACAGCTTCTGAGATTTCTCCATACTACAAGATTCAAGAATAAAATCTAGGTACGCGTGACACCTATACACCTGATGCCTTATCTAACAACACATTACCTCGGGGTTCAACTTATTCCTCTATAATCGTGCTCTTATCCACTTAATGATTCAACCATAATTCTTCATTTTACTTTTATTCTCATGTATACATAAACATTACAATTAACCATTCATTATTCCACAAGTTTCCAACCTAGGCTATTTCACACCTCACATCAAAACTACATGTTCGTTCCCACAAAACACACATCATCTATCTCAAGCTACTATTCTTAGCACTACACTTCACATCTACGGTTCAAGCCCATTGTCTAACAAAACCAATCATATGGGGCATGCCATATACTATACCAATAAATCGAATAGAAATATCAACCCAAGTATCATATTTCACTTAACTGTGGCCCATAAGCTTATCCTCTCCACGATTTTACTTGTACACTTCAAAATCTACTACATACCTTCTCACACGTAGTACTAGTTTACAACTACTAGAGAAAAACAATCAAGGGGCTAAAGTTACATAATAAAGATAGTCGATCTTAGTCTTATAATATAACCCATTACCATCTGTTAAAATGCCTTACTTTCCTATATCATATTTACTTACCAATGCATACAATTGGACTACCTTCAAATTCAATTCCCACCAATGAGTCTTTAATTAGAACTTACTAGCTAATCTCCCTCCACAGACTACTACACATTCTAAAAACATTGCTGCCACATTTGTCTATCACTATAAAATGGCAAACCCCCTCTCAATCAAGGGTTATACAATTCAACTATTTATTTATGCAAAAGTCACCCTCTCCCTGACTTCTAATATTATGAATTCATATCACTAACTTCGGGATCATCTTACCACCAATAGGGTATGACACCTTAACACATACTACTACTCAGGTGGAAATATTGTTCCAACATTCTGACATATATTACTACCCTCAAGTATGACATCTAGAACAAGAACTTTTTTTGAAAGGGACTGAGTATAATTTAAATCTCAGGCTCAAATGCACGATTAATGTAGATAGGGGTATAAGCTTAAACCAATAATTTTTAAAACACTAATGGACTCCTCTCAAGTCCTTGTGCAATTTCATAATCATTTATGACTCAATCAGAAAGGACCGCATCATTTAGATTTAAGCTTTTACACTTAATTCACCTCGACATTTAGACATATCTAAGAACATAAGAGTAAGAAAAGAATTGGGATAGCTTTACTTTCATATGGATGATGCCATATCATAAACTAGAGTATGAAAGAGGAACATTATGACTCCATAGCACGTACTAGAACATAATGAAAGGAAAATATTCCTAAACGCCTTGTAGCTTCCTACTTATAAGTATGGTGTGCTACACACCCATAAACAGGACTCTACCCGATGAAATTTTGCAGACACCCTGGGTCCATGAACCGTGCTGTGATATCAAGTTTGTCATAACTCGAACCGAGGACCTAGCCCTAATGGACATCCCAAACCATGAAGGATCGAGTGCCCTTTTCTATCTGGTAATCATACACAACGTTCAAACAATTTAAAGAAACACAAAATATTAACATATAAAAACATGGTCAATATCTTAGATCAATTGAAAAATTTCAAAAGGAGTTCTTAACATTTAAAATACATGACACCAGTTTTTGAAATCTCTAATAATACAAGAACCGACATACGTAATAAAACTGGGACAAGGCCCCTAGTCGAACCATGAATCAAAATAAAATAATAATAACTCATAACTAGGACTTCCAAAATAAGGGAGGCTTACCCACTGCAACTTCTGTCCCAACAACTTTACTACTTAATGGGACCCTGGGACTGTGCCTCAGATCCTGAAATATAGGGGGCCATTAGAGATGTATTGGTATGCAGAATAATCCAAAAACAAAATATATGAATACTCATAAAACATATGTGAGAGAATTTCATAAATCATATGTTATCTTAAAATAGTTGAAAACACATGGGCACAATCTGAGTCTTTTAAACCACATACTGCAAATCACAACTCTACTCATTTTCTTACTTCTGAGCTAGATGGTATACCCTACAACTCATTTATTCCATGGGCTATATGGAATCCTCCCTTGACTCAGCGGCCAAGACCCTAACCCAAGTTTGTTGCAAGGGTTGGAGTATCTTCTTATTTACTATGCCACAGGGCCATCGCCAGCATTAAAATCTCCCTTTCGGGTAATATAACCCGTGTTGGCAAATCATGATTTCGAGCAATGTGCCATCTGACTTGTGCCTTCTTGAGTAACCATCTAACTCTCTTAAGCCCAATTTTAGATTATTTAAAACACATCTTCTTTATCTTAAAGTTATTTCTTTCTTACAATCTTCAAACACATTATAAATAGGGTATCATCATACCCAGACTTTTAGGTCATGTCAGAATATCTCTACTGCCCTTATCTTATTTCAAAAGATGCTTATTGACCTTCAAAAAGCTCTACTATTTGAACAAAAGTTCATATTTCAAAACAGTTGAAAAAACCAAACCATTCTCAATACTTATTCTACGGTGGTCACCTTTTTCAATCACTTTTAAGCCAATCTAAATAAAAATTATGATCATTATAAAACAAGTAAATCACTCTTCCCTTATATCATGAAAATAGTTCAATGTATACATAACAGGCTCAAATATTTAAGAAACTGTGTACCCCATTCTCAACATGTAAAATCAATACAATTTCATAGAAAAAGAGGGAATTACATATTACATGCTCTCATTTAAGTTCACAATCTAATCATCATCATGGTCACACAAAACAATTCAATGTTAGGACTTCATACCATAATTTTTGCAATATTTCATCATGATGTAGTAATTTCAACACACATTTATCAATGATCTTGAAATAGTTTCGTATATACGCACACACATATATATATATATCCTTTAAAGCTAATTTGAAAACCTAAAATCAATGCCCATGGAGTTTAGGATAATCCCACGTACCTTATTTTGATTAGTTTGAAGATTGGAAACCTAATCTTGAAACCGTTCTTGAAAATCTTGAATTGAAAGGCTTGAGTTCTTGATCTTTGGGGAGGATCTAGGGTTATATTTTTGAGAGGATTCGAGATGTTTAATTGATGAAATAGAGGGAAAATATCGCCCCTTGAGGATTATCAAGCGTGGGCTGGCAGTTATAAGGTAAGAAACGACTAAAAAGCACTTAAAAACACGTAACTAACAGCTGTAAACTAGGGGTGGAATGGTGCGTGCGTCGCACGCTTAATGGCCCGACCTCACTGTCTCCCTTACGAAAGTGGCAATAACTTTTTGCTCGGGTATCGAATTAAGGTAAAATTGGTATCGTTGGATAGCTGACTCAATCATCTATAATTTGGTGGTTCTCGAGCAGCAAAATTCTACTTGTAAAAAAATTATACACGTTCAAAGTAGACCCTTGTAAAATTGAATACAAAGATTTAGCCGAATCAAAGGTTCTTAGCTCAAATTCACTCTAAGTGATTCCTATGAAGATTTGTTGCTTCGAAAGTAATTCAAACACGAAGATATAGATCATGAAACTTATAATCACAAGGAAATAATTTCTATTAGATCTTTCACACGTAGAAACAATAGTTCAATTTCTAGTTCAAAAATGTGGAGTCTTACATTATCTCCCCCTTGGGATCATTCGTCCTCGAATGATGGGTAGGGATTTTCTGAAGCTCTAAAAGTGTAGAGTACAGACTTAATTTTGCATTTAACATTTTTCCTTAAAGAAATATGCAAAGGCATCAGACGAGTTTCATGATAACCCCTAGAGAAACATATATTCACAAAACATGAGATAACAAAACTTGACATCGACATAATCTTGGAATGTGTTTAATGACACATGATTAAAATTTGTAAGGCATGAATTTTTTGAAGAATCCTCGGCCTGACTAAGATTGGTACAAGGCATGAGATAAGATTATCGCGGGACACAAGTATAAAATAGAAACATTCTCTGCAGAAATTGATATGCTCTCCACTTTGTTTTCATCCATGATTAGCACATTTCAACATCTAAATCTTATAATTCCCCTACTAAATACGTAACTACAAGAGTTTGAATCTAACTGCACCGTACTCTAATGTTCAAGCCTAACCAGGAACAAAAAGATGCAAACTTATGCTATGGGACTCATACTATACCTCCCTTTAAGAGGATTACTTCACCTTATCACTACCATCAGACTTCTTTGGTTCTTAAATCAAGGAGCCCCAACCACATAACACACTGGTTTGTATTTTCATCAATCACCACATTCAAGCCTATCATTACAATACCCCACTTTATGGATCTCTCCACTAAGACCAGCAAGTTCAATCATTCTCACAAGGATTCTCACCGTATACCTCCATTATTAATATTCTATGTAAAAAAAGTTCATCTCCTACTTCCCCCTTGTCCTATAGCCTTACCTGAAGAATAAACATAAAAACAAATTTCACCTTCAAGAACATCTACTCCCCTACCTAACACATTACTACGCTTCTACAACGACCATCATACTGATATATGGAGGGTCATTAAGGGACCCAAGCATAAAAGTCATGAATGGAAATAACACTATTAGGCCATAACTTATACTTATTGCACTACTCAAGGAGGGAAATGAAATAGAGATACGATAGAATAGACACGAAGTGCTTTATGTATCAAGTGCCTGGCTCATAAGTAGAGAGATGCTCTGGCATAATTACAACATAGCATGAGTACTTAGGATAGAACATAGAGGGAAACACGAGTGCAGACATCACGAGTCGTATAACATAAGTTTGGAATACAGGAAGTCAACAATTAAGACAAGGACTTTTACTCAAAGCTATTGCTTTTCATTTGCACAACCAAAAAAGTCATGTGTTCGTACAACTAGATCATTTTGGATAATCCCGACAAAAAATAAACTAACATATGAAAGTATAGTTCCATAGAACCAAGCATGATTTGGGACACAGATTTATGGATCATGAACGTTATAACATAGAGCGTGAAAACTTGGAATTTGAGATCACTGAGGAACATTATAGCTTAGAGTTTGGAGGTCGGGACATGACAAGAGTTATATAGAGTGCTCAAACGTTACACATAGGTAGGACTTGAATATATAAGCCATTATTAGATATCCATTCAAATCAAAGTAGGAGGAGATTGCTTGAATAGGTATTGATTTATCATGATTCCTTCTTGAAACTTGACACCATAAGAAAATTTGGGAACTACTTTAATCCATCATCTCCCCCTTAGATCAAAGTCACACTCTTAAACTTTAGGAAAAAACTCCTCATCAAATTTATACCCACAACACATAGGTTTGTTACCATGCACATAGATGCTAAAATTCCCTAAATAATTTTAATGAAAAGACACAAAGTCCTTTCTAGGACATCCCTCTTTAGGGACACTAATCATAACTTCCTGCAACCCCCAAAGTCATCAACTTATGACTACCATTATCATAGGCATAGACACCCACGCTTCTAAACACTCAACACTCCATTTTTAATTCCTTAGAATACTAGAATTACACCTCTAACAACATAACTTACAACTTCACAAAATTTATAAAACTATACCAAAGGCGCACATTTCCTACCTATATCTCCTTAGTTCAACTCTAAAGAACTCCAAACAGCAACTTCCTAGACTTCTCCATACTACTAGATTCAAGAATAAAATCTAGGTACGCGTGACACCTATACACCTGATGCCTTATCTAACAACACGTTACCTCGGGGTTCAACTTATTCCTATATACTCGTGCTCTTTTTCACTTAATAATTCAACCACAATTCTTTGTTTTACTCTTATTCTCATGTATACATATACATCACAATTAACCAAACATTATTCCTAAAGTTTCCAACCTAGGCTATTTCACACCTCACATCAAGACTATATGTTCATTCCCACAAAACATGTATCATCAATCTCGAGCAACAATTCTCACCACTACACTCTACATCTACGGTGCAAGCCTATTGTCCAACAAAACCAATCATATGGGGCATGCCATGTACTATACCAATCAATCGAATAGAAATATCAACCTAAGTGTCATATTTCACTTAACTATGGCCGATAAGCTTATCCTCTACACGACTTTACTTCTACACCTCCCAATCTACTACATACCTTCTCACATGTAGTACTAGTTTACAACTACTACAGAAAAACGATCAAGGGGGTAAAGTAACATAATAAAGATAGTCGATCTTAGTTTTATAATATAACCCATTACCATCTATGAAAATACCCTACTTTCTCATATCATGTTTACTTACCAATGCATACAATTGGACTATCTTCAAATTCCATTCCCATCAATGAGTCTCTACCCAGAACTTACTGACTAATCTGCCTCTTTCCATTTATGACAACTAATACATGATTTCTACAACTACTATAACTATCCATTATGAGATTCTTCCATATTTTGAATAAGCAATAATCATATCCAAACACTCCCTCCACAGACTACTAAACAATCTACAAACATTGCTTTCATATTTGTCTATCACTATAAAATGGCAACCCCCTCTTAATCAAGGTTATACAATTCAACTATTTATTTAAGCAAAAGTCACCCTCACCTTGACTTCTAACCTTGTGACTTCATATTACTAACTTCGGGATCATTTTGCTACCAATAGGGGAAGACACCTTAACATATACTACTACTCAGGTGGAAATATTGTTCCAATATTCTGACATATATTACTACCCTTAAGTATGACATATGTAACAAGAATTTTTTTTAAAAGGGACTGAATACAATTCACAACTCAGGATCAAAAGCACGATTGATGTAGATAGGGGTATAAGCTTAAATCAATATAATTTAAAACACTAATGGACTCCTCTCAAGTCCCTTTGCAATTTCATAATCATTTACGTCTCAATCAGAAAGGACCATATCATTTAGATTCTAAGCTTCTACACTTGATTCACCTCGACATTGAGATATATCTAAGAATATAAGAGTAAGAAAATAATTGGGGTAACTTTACTTTCATATGGATGATGCCATATAATAAACTAGAGTATGAAAGAGGAACATTCTGACTCCATAACATGAACTAGAACATAATGAAAGGGAAATATTCCTAAACACCTTGTAGCCTCCTACTTATAAGTATGGCCTGTTACACATCTATAAAAAGGAATCTAATCGACGCAATTTCACAGACACCCTGGGACCATGAACCGTGCTATGATATCAAGTTGTCATAACTCAAATTGAGGACCTGGCCGTGACAGACATTCCAAACCATAAAGGACCGAGTGCCCTTTTCTATCTGGTAATCATACACAACGTTCATACAATTTAATGAAATATAGAATATTAATATACAAAAACATGGTCAATATCTTAGTTCAATCGAACAATTTCAAAAGGAGTTCTTAACATTGAAAATACATGACACTAGTCTGCGAAATCTCTAACAATATAAGAACCGACATACGTAATAAAACTAGGACAAGGCCCCCAGTCAAACCATGAATCAAAATAAAATAATAATAACTTATAACTAGGCCTTCCAAAATAAGGGAAGCTCACCCACTGTAGCTTCTGACCAAACAACTATACTGCTTAACGGGACCCCAGGACTATGCCTCAGATCCCTAAATATAGGGGGCCATTATAGATTTACTGTTACGCAGAACAATCCAAAAACAAAATATATGAATACTTATAAAACATATGTGAGATCATTTCATAAATCACATGTTATCTTAAAATAGTTGAAAACACATGGGCACAATCTGAGTCTTTCAAAACACATTTCGTAAATCACAGCTCTACTCGTTTCTTACTTCTGAGCTAGATGGTACACACTACAACTCTGCTATTCCATGGGCTATATGGAATTCGCCCTTGACTCGGCAGCCAAGACCCCAACCCAAGTTTATTGTAAGGGTTAGAGTATCAGCTTAGCTACTATGCCACAGGGCCGTCGCTAACATAAAAATCTCCCTTTCGGGTTATATAAACTCGTGTTGGCAAATCACAATTTTGGGAAATGTGCCATCTAACTTGTGCCTTCTTGGGTAACCATCTAACTCTCTTAAGCCCAATTTTAGATTCTTTAAAACACATCTTCTTCATCTTAAAGTTATTTCTTTCTTACAATCTTCAAACATATTAATAATAGGGTATCGTCATACCCAGACTTTTAAGTCATGTCACAACATCTCTACTGCCCTTATCTTATTTCAAAAGATGCTTATTGACCACCCAAAAGCTCTACTATTTGAACAAAAGTTCATATTTTAAAATAGTTAAAAAAACCAAACATTCTCAATACTTCTTCTATGATGGTCACCCTTTTCAATCATTTTTAAGCCAATCTAAATAAGAATCATGATCATCATAAAACAAGTAAATCACTCTTCCCTTATCTCATGAAAATAGTTCAATGTATACATAACAGGCTCAAACATTTAACAATATGTATAACCTATTCTCAATATGTAAAATCAATATAATTTCATAACAAAAGAGGGAATTACATATTCCATGCTCTCATTCAAGTTCACAATCTAATCACCATCAAGGTCATACGAAAACAATTCAAGGTTAGGACTTCATACCATAATTTTTGCAATATTTCATCATGATATAATAATTTCAACACAAGTTCATCAATGATCTTGAAATAATTTCATACACACACATACACACATATATATATATATATATCCTTTAAAACAAATTTGAAAACCGAAAATCAATGCCCATGGGGTTTAGGATCATCCCACGTACCTTATATTGATTAGTTTGAAGATTGGAAACCTAATCTTGAAACCTTTCTTGAAAATCTTGAATTGAAAGGCTTGAGTTCTTGATTTTTGGAGAGGAGCTAGGGTTATGTTTTTGAGAGGTTTCAAGATGTTTAATTGATGAAATAGGGGGAAAATATCACCCCTTGAGGATTATCAGGCGTGGGATGGGAGTTATAAGGTAAGAAAAGACTTGAAATGCCTTAAAAACACATAACCAACAACAGTAAATTAGGGATGGACTGGTGCGTACGTCACATGTTAATCGTGCAACCTCACTATCTCCCTCACAAAAGTGGCTAAAAATTTTTGCTTGGGTATCAAATTAAGGCAAAATTGGTATTGTTGGAAAGCTAACTCAATTATCTATAATTTGGTGGGTCTTGAGCTGAAAAATTCTACTTGTATTAATAGTTATACACATTCAAAATAGCCTCTTGTAAAATCAAATACAAAGATTTAGCCGAATCAAAGGTTCTTATCTCAACTTCTCTCTAAGTGATTCCTATGAAGATTTTTTGCCTCGAAAGCACTTCAAACACGAAGATATAGATCATTACACTTTTTCTCACTTGGAAATAATTTCTATTAGATCTTTCACACGTAGGAACAACAGTTCGATTTCTAGTTCAAAAATGCGGGTTATTACATTATCTCCCCCTTGGGATCATTCATCCTCGAATGATGGGAAGGGACTTTCTGAAGCTCTAAAAGTGTAGAATTTAGAACATAATTTTGCATTGAATATTTTTCCTCAACAAAATATGCAAAGGCATCAAACGAGCTTCATGATAACCCCTAGTAAAATGTATATGCACAAAACATGAGATAATGAAACTTGACATCGACATGATCTTGGCATGTGTTTTATGGCACATGATCAAAATGTTGTAAGGCATGAATTTTCCTAAGAATCCTCGTCCTGCTTAAGATTGGTTTAAGGCATGAGATGAGATTCTCGCGGGACATAAGAATAGAATAGAAACATTCTCTACCTTAATTGACACACTCTTCACTATGTTTTCAGCCGTGATTAGCACATTTCGACATCTAAATCTTATAATTCCCCTGCTAAATACATAACTACAAAAGTTTAAATCTAACTGCATCGCTGATAACGCTCAATCTACAGCTCTCGTGGGAGTGTAAAGCGGTCGTTAGCAAATATAGAACCCAACC
>NC_061116.1:187987334-188057608 GCF_002878395.1 Capsicum annuum
GCATAGGTGAACCATTAGTCGTAGTCCCTATCCAGAGCATTGATGTTCAGAATAGTCTTTCCTATGAGGAAATTTTAGTCGAAATTCTATACTATTAGACTCATAGACTGAGGAACAAATAAGTCCCTTTAGTCAAAGTTCTTTGGCGAAACCAATATGTTAAGGGAGATACTTAGGAAGCAGAAGTAGATATGCGTACCAAGTATCTTCACCTCTTCTCTGCCAATTCAGATCAATCTGAAGGTAACAATTCTCACTAAGCTTATTCAGTTTCATGATCAGTATTCATTACAAACTTGGTATTTAGCTTCATGCACATATTCCCATTATAAATTTGGTACCTAGTTTTATTGCATAACCAGTCATGCTTTCAAGAGTCATTTCATTCAAATATTCATGCATTAGATATATATGTTCAGTACAAAAATTCAGTTCATTATTTTATTCAGCCATGCGTGGATGAAAGCAACTCAGTCAAGTGTCCACGCATCAGCTATGCATGTTAAGAATAAGAACTCAGAATATCAGTAGTTCTAGTTGCATAGTCATGTTTTAGATGCTATCGTCTCTCAAGTAAGCTCAGTCTATCAGTACTCTTAGCCTAACAAGCGACATTATGTTCCCTAGTAGGAGATATTATAATACCCAGAGATTCCCAACCAATTGTGGAACCATGTTTCAAGCGCATGAGAAATAAATTATAGTGATTTGGTAGTTTTATGATCAAGGTTGATGTGTATTAAGGTCTCAGATACGTCCTAGCTATTACACGGCTCAAAACATTCCTTACTGATTGAATTCTTGGGAAGGATATTGCCATAGTCAAATTCAAACAAGCATATCTCTCGTTATACTATGAATTTTTGAGTTCATGACCCACCAATAGATATATAATTTAATTATCTTTCCAATGATACCAATTTTTCCTAAATTCGATATCGGACCAAAGAGTTATACCCATTTTACTCCAGCATGTCAGCCTGAAAACTGAGTGACGACATTTCTCACGACTTATCACAATTCTGATGACATTTCTGATAACCTATCACATTTCTGACAACTTATCAGCAATGTCGTCATACTTAGGTAGAATGTCAAAAATTCCAGCTCCCAGGTGATGACCTGGGCTGACGGGCTATCACAGATATGATAGCTTATCAGCCCATGTCGTCAGCTGATAATTTCAGCAACTGGGAGGTAATTTTGTAGGGATATTTTGGTCTTTTTCCCTCACCCTAAACCTTACCCCGCGACATAAAACACCAAAAACACATACTTAGCTATTGGAATTAAGTTTCAAAAGCTCTTAACCCTCTTGTTCCCACAAACTTAGAGTTTCTTCTCAATTAACTTCATGACCTCATCACACTCTCCATCAAATATTCAAGAATTAAGACTCCCAATCCAAGAATATTCAATAAAGGTCAATTTTCTTTCAAGATTCATTCACTAAGGTATGCGTAGTGTTCATCCACGAATTCCTTTCATTCATGGAGTCCAAGAACCATATTTAAATATTATATTGTGGTTGTATGATTGTGATATAATCATGTTCATGATTTATGGTTGTTAATTGAGTTACAACATGTGATCTTGATCTATCTTCATGAAGTATGTGAGCTTGTTGGTTGAAACCCGTGAATTTGGGGTGTTAGATTTTTAATTTGATGAACACACCTATGCCCTAAAAAGTGCATGCAAGGTGTTTGATAAAATGCTTAGAATAATAGAACCATGTTTTCATGACTTAATCATTCCCAAATTACAAGTCCATGCTATCCCTTATGACTCAACATGATTTTCATGCTATAGTTGTGTATTGGTTGTTGTGTTATGAAATGCTCATGATATTAAAACCATGTAAGTAGTTTCATGTTAATTGTATTCCCTTCCATGAACAAGAATATGATAGCCATATGAAGTATGAAATTTCTTACTTATGACATTATGAATTGTGAACTCTGTTCTTATGATCAAGTAAGTTATGTTGTGTCAGTTTCCTTCCATCGAGTCCTGGGGGTACTTGTACCCTAAAAATATAGCTGTGTGTCTAGAGCTATGTCATGTTTCATGATATCCTTAATTAGGCCACGTTCCATAGACTTCAGTCAGTTATGTGACTCAGGAAACCTCATGATCTCAGTCAGTTATCAGATATCAGTAGTATTTCGTCAGTCAATAGAATTCAATAAACTCAGATTATGTACAGTCAGTAAATCATGTTTAGTCTCTTCAGTTAGGAGTAGAATTTAGCACCAAGTGAACCCAAGGATGGTAACTCACCGTCCAGTAGAGGGTGTGATTCCTAGAAACAATCCTTATATTCCAGAACTATGTAGCCAGCGTAGGTTGAGACATCATACCTACTAGTTGAGGGTAGATGAGGTGGCCTAACCTGCCAGTAGAGGGTTCCCACCATTCTCATTTTGAGTACCTGCCAGTAGAGGGTTCTCACAACCTCTCTTTATTAGTGGCGCGGTATTGACACCCTTCTAGTCAGGGCAGAGATTGGACCCTAGTTTAGCTATATTAGCACATATGGGGCATGTCGGTTAAAAAACTACCTCCCACAGTTTCAGTATCAATCTTAGTAAAGTAACTCAAATAGTTTTTCTAATTTTTAGGACTGTCAGATACAGTCAACTCAGTTACAATAAGGAACTCAAATAGTTCCATCAGACTCAGGCCTGTAAAAAATAATCACTCATATTATCAGTCATATCAGAAATCCAGTATCAGTTATGCTAGATATCAGTAAACCACATTAACAATGTACAAATTCAGTTATCATGTTTTCACAATCACAGTTACAATAAATTCATATATGCACTTTCACGCTCATACTAGTTATTCATATTAGTATTGTTCATGCATATTAACCCCATGAATTCATCCTACCTCACTCATATACTTAGTACATTCAGACGTACTGATGCATTTGAGCTATGGTTCTTTCTCTTATGTTACACCATAGATTCAGAGGCATGAGTTCCAAAGCAGCAGTAGCACTGCAGTTTTCAGCAGTCAAAGTTAGCAGTGAGTTCTCATTATCCGAGGACATGATTACTACTTTATTACTTTAGTATTTTAGTTTGGCTTTAAGTATCGGAAGTTAGTTGGAGACATAACTCCCTACTTCAGACAGTTAGAGGCTTTCAGACTAGATTACAGACTAGATTTAGACTTCAGTATTTCAGTTTTGTTTGGGTATTGTGATACCACTTTATTTAGATATTATTAATAGTTAGATTATGTTCAATATTGAACCTTATGGTCTTTTAGTACATGTTTCTGCATTTTTATATTATATTATGCAGTGTATAGGTATAGATATCAGTCATGGGTTAGCTTGTGGTCCTTCGGGGTCATGAGCACTCTGGCAAAACTGAATGGCGACGTTCCTTCAATGGTGTAACCCACTAGTGAAACTAAATGGCAACGTCGAACCTTGGAAAGCATATCTATTTCTATCAGAAATTTATCCAATGCCTTGTGATTGATAATGTCAGATTCCATTCTCTTCACTGTAATTTGACTTGCATCTTCAGTTACACCTTTGCCAAAAAGTCCAATGCCACCACGATCAAGCTCATTCTCAATTACAAAATAGGTTACCCTAATAAGATATAGGGTTGAAATAACAAAGTTATTGATATTTGCAATGTACATCTTGGGATCTTCTAAGACAGTAGTAATTGAGTTCTCTAATTTTTTCTTCTCTTTAAAGGTAAAACAATGGTCAAAACTGTTAAGACCACGAAAACTGCATACACAGTTATAATGATTGCTACTTTGATAGCCATCATTAGACATTTTCCCTTCAATTCATTCCTGTTTTTTTAAATATTATTCATAATAATAGAAAAATTGGAGTTAATGTTGCATTAATCTTAATTTGATAGAAACATATTATCTTTCCAACAATAACACATATACTATAGCATAATTAAAGTACAGTGAGGTAAATATTTTACCTTTTGATGTGTAGAGAATCTAGGACTCCGAGTTGAAGAGATTGATATCCTCTTCACAACCTTAAATGAAAGGGAATTAACAAAATTTGAAACTATAATAACATATAAAATAGAGGAATTTTGTTGATGCTTGTTGTGGTGGATTTAAATTACCTATGTTCAAGTTCGTACGCCTAAATAAAATATCTAGAAATCTCATTGACACATCAATTTCTTGATTCTTAATAAGAAGTCTCAAGTATATTTAATAAATTTAACTTCTACGTGCATCTCGTACGCTGCACGTGCATCTTGTGCATTGCACGTTCATCTTGTGCATCGCGCATACATCGTGTGTCATTGTAGAAACAAAGTAAATCTTTTTAGGATAAAACGGGGAGACTAAGAGTGTAATTGATTCCTTTCATGTAAAGATGTGTTCATGTAAATGCTTCGTCCTTTCCATCTTACCATAGAAGACACTACTCGGCTATGCCCCAAAATTAAATAACATACTTCGTCCTTTCCATCTTACAATTCTCCCATCACACATCTAACCACGAGAGTTTGAGTCTCACTGTATGGTACTTTTATGTTGAAGCCTAACTCGGAGAAAGAGGTGCTAGCTTAAGCTATGGGAACCCATATAAGAATATTACTTCACTTTATCACTACCATCAAACACCATCAAGTTTTTAATCCAGGGAGTACTAACCACATAGCACATTGGTTTGTGTTTTCATTAATCACAATATTCAAGCCTATCATTACCACACCCACTTCATAGATCTCCCTAATAAGACCAACAATTTTAATAACTCTCATAAATATTTGCCATCTACCTCCTTCCCAACTATTTCACATAACGAAATTCCATCTTCTCATTTCCCCTATCACCTATAACCTTATCTAAAGAAATTACATCAAAATTTTCATATTCAAGAACATCTGCTCCCCCTTCCTAAGTCACTACTACTCTTCCATAACTACTATCACTCTACCATTTGGAGGGTCATTAAAGGACCCAAGCATATGCATCAAGAAAGGGAGTAACACTATTTGATTATACTATATGCTTATTGCACTACTCAAGGTGGGATATGAGATGAAGATACAATACATTAGACATGAAGTGCTATATATATCAAGTGTCTGGATCATAAATAGAGAGTCGTTCGGACATAAACCTACACAACATAATTTCTTAGGACTGGGCACAGTGAGAAACATGTGAGCATGTAACATGAGAGTTATAATATAATGGCGAAACTCATGGTTTCAACGACTGAGACAAGGATTGCAACTTAAAGCTATCGCTTCTTATTCCCCGAGCTGACATAGTCATGAGTTTGCATAAACTTTATCACTTTGGATAAACCAGACAAAGAATGACTCAGTAACATATGAAAACATAGTTCCTTAAAACCAAGCATGATTTTGAACACGAATTTATGGATCATGAGAATCATAACATAGATCTTGAATACATGAAAGACTGGATTTACTGAGACATCTATGCTTCTTATTTTGAGGTCTGAACATTACATAGGTTGCATAGATAACTCATACCTTAGACATAGGCATGATTTTAATACATAAGATATTAATAGAATGTTCTTATTAAATTAAAGTAGGAGGAGTTTTCTTGAATAGGAATTGATTCATCATGATTCTTACCTGAAACTTGACCCCACAAGAAAATTTCATGAACTACCTTACTTTATCATCTCCCCCTTAGATCAAAGTCACAACCTTAGAATTGAGGACATATCCTCTTATTACATCTACAAGCACAACACTCAACACAATGGGGTATCACCATACATATAAATGCAAAAATCCCCCTGATAAACTATACTTTGAAATACTTTCCGAAAATGCTACTCTTAACCCTCGCTATCCTCTATAGCTATCAACTTATAACTCTCACTGTCGTGAGCATACATATCCACACTACTTATCATATAATAAATCATTCTCCACTACTTAACACACCAATTCTAGAGCTCTACTCACATCTAGAGCTCTACTCACATACTTATAATCTTAACAAAATTTGTAAAACTATTCCAAAGGCACATATTGCCTATCCATATTCCCTTAATTCAATTCTAAATATCACCCTACAACAACTCCCTAGACTTCTCCATACTACAAAATTCAAGAATGTGAACTAGGTACACATGACACTTATACATATATAAACGTTATCTTACAACATGCTACCTGGGGGTTTAACTTATTCTTATATACTCACGCTCTTATCCACTTATGGTTTAACCACAATTCATTTCTTTTTACTCTTGTTCTCATGTATATATATACGTTACAATTTTTTACGCATTATCCCACAAGTTTCCAATCTAGGCTATTGCACACACCAAATCAAGCCTACTACTTACTCCCACAAAACATGGATCAAATCTTAAGTTACTATTCTTATCACCACAATCCACATCTACAGTTCAAGCCTATAGTTTAGTAATACCAATCATATGAATCATGCCATATACTATACTAATGGGCAATATTTTCCCTAACTGAAGATATAATTCATCCATTTATGGAGAAGACTACATTGACCTTCTGACAATTAAATTCACTGCTTAATCCTATTTTGAGAACCAATGCGTCGTGCCAGGTGACCCAACGCGATAAGCATCACGATGCATTAATATCGTGGTGACATTTTGTTTTTGAAATCCAAACTCGTCTTAAACCTCATCCAAAAAATTCAAAACTTCCCCAAGGCGTCCCATTACACCCCTGAACATGAGTCAACTCAAAAATCTACCTCTCAGGGTCAGGAAGACCAATTTAAATATCTTCAAAGTTAAGAGGCTTAAAATATGCTTAAGTCTCCCAACATTGAGAAAAATTTTCAGGTCCTAAACTTCCCATGCGTGCAACTACGAGTTAAGTCAGAATAAAAATATTAACCTAAGACTCTTATTTCACTTAACTATGGACCATAAGTTTATCCTCTTCATGACCTTACTACTACACCTCAAAAATATACTACCAATCTTCTCCCGTATAGAATTAGTTTACAACTACCAGAGAAAAGACAATCAAGGGGGTAAAGTCACATAATAAAGGTAGTCTATCTTAATCTTATTTTATAATCCATTACTATCTATCAACATATCCTACTTTCTCACATCATATTTACTTACCCATGCATACATTTAGACTACCTTCAAATTCCATTCATACCAATGAGTCTTTACCATAACTTATTGACAAATCTACCCCTTTCCATTCAAAACCAATACATGATTTCTACAACCATCATAACTATCCATTCTGAGATCCTTCCCTATTTTGTATACATAATAATCATAGCCAACCACTTTCTTCATAGATTACCATACAATCTACAAATATTTTTACCACATTAGTCTATCTCTACAAAATGGTAACCTACCCCTTAATAAATTGTTATACAACTAAACTAACTTGTTTGCACAAAAGTCACCCTCATTTTGACTTCTAAGCTTGTGACTTCATATCACTAGATTCTGGACCATCTTACAGCTTATAGGTTGTGACGCTTTATCACATACTACTACTTGGGTGGAAATAATGTTCCAACATTCTTCCACATATCATTACCCTTAAGCACGACATTTGCAATAAGGGTTTTAGAAAAAGGACTGAATACACTCCATACCTCTGGCTCAACAACACGACTGATGTAGATAGGGGTATAAGCTTAAATCAATACACTTTAAAGCACCTATGGACTTCTCTCAAGTCATTGTGCAATTTTATAATCGTTCATGACTCAATTAAAAAGGGACCATATTATTTAGACCCTAAGCTTCTATTCTTGAATTGACTCGACAAAGATACACAGTTAATAAAATCAAAGTAAAGAAGGAATTCAGACAACTTCCAAATGGACAACAAAATGACACAATCTAGAACATGAAGAAATGTGAAACATTCCTAAATACCTAGTAGTTTCCGCCTTATAAGTGTGGAGTACTACACATCCATAAAAAGGACTCTACCCAATGCAATTTTGCAGACACCCTGGGACCATGAACCATGATCTGATACCAAGTTTGTCATGACCCAAGACGAGTCCCTAGCTGTGATCGGCATCCCGAACCATAAAGGCTCAAATACGTCATTCTAATTGGCAATCATAAGCATAATTCATATACCATAAAGAAATGCAGAAAAACATGACAAAATAGAAACATGGTTATTCTCTTGATTCAACTAATTAATATGTATGTGAGTTCATGAATATTCAGAATCATCCAACACCCGTCTGGAAAATCTATAATAATACGAAATAACATCTATTTGAAAACTGGGACAATACCCCCAATCGGACCATGAAATAAAACCAAATAACAATGTTTCATAACCAAGGCCTTCCGAAATAAGGGAGCCTCACCAACTGTAAGTTTCTGACAACCCAATCTACTGCTTAGCGGGACCCCAGGACTAAGCCTTAGATCCGATAATATAGGGGGTCAATACAAATGTACAGGTACATAAAACAATCCAAAAATAAAAATATAGTTTTATATAATATAAGTGAGAGTATTTCATAAAACATGTCAGCATAAAACATTTGAAAACACATGGGCATAATCAGTAGGTTCAAAACATATGAATTAATCTTAACTCGACTCTTTTTATTACTTCTGAGCTAGGTGGTACACCCTATAACTCTATAATCCCATAGGCCATATGGAATCCGCCCTTAACTCGGCTACCAAGCCCCCAAACCAAGTTTGCCACAAGGGCTGCAATCTCTATATTTAAAATGAAAAAGGCACAAGGCTAATGTATAATCCCTAATTTGGAACACCATAAACCCGTATCGTGAAACCATAGTTTCCAACAATGAGCCCTTATACTCAAATTCCTTCTTTGCGTAACTACCAAACTCTCTTTAAGCCCATTTTTAATCTCTTTAAAATATGCATTTTTTTAAAATCCAAATATTAAAATCTAGTTCCATTATGGCATTCATCTATTTTGTATCGTCATACCAAGACTTTCAAGTCATATCTCTAAGCCATAAAATATCATGGGGAAATCTTTTTATTCAAATCATAATATTTGGAGCACCAAATCAATCAAACAGTACAAGAGAATTTGTATTTCAACATACATGAAATCTTATACAAAGTTTCTCTCTTTCAATCCTTAAGCATGTGGTGGTCAATTACTTTGTACCAAACCATGCAAGTTTTCAATAATCATCTTTAACATTCATAAACAAGAAAACACATTCTCTTCAATTCACAACCCATCTCAAATCATTTAACAATAGCCAAAAACATTTATACCATGCTTCTAAATATGAAATTCACCAATTCGTAACATGAAAAATCAAGAGGTGTCATAATAAGAGAGGGAGTATAAATATTCATGCTCTTAATTCAACTTTCAAACTCCACACACACACATATATATGTACGAATAAAGATCAAATTTAAGGAAAGTCCTCAAGACCAAAACATATATCATCAAAAAGGGTTCGCAACGCATACTTGATAATATAAATTCAAAATCCTTCATAAATTCATGATTTCTTAAATTTAAAACTTACTCAAAACAATTTCAATTTAGGAAATCCCCACGTACCTTAGATTACTTAGTTCAAAGAATAGAACCCGAATCTTGACTCGTTTCTTGAAAATCTTGAACTTAAAGGTTGAACTTTTAATCTTTGGGGAAGAAGAGTTGAATCTTGTTCTTGGTAGGTTTTAGGGTTTTCCTTGAGAGAAAATTAAATAAAGAGGCAACTAATGCTCCTTGGGGGCTTAAATTTTGTGTTATGGAAAGATTTAGGTGAGGGAATACGACCAAAGTGCCCCTAGACCCCTAAGAAGTTGAAACAGTGGGTGAAAAAGCTCCATGTCACGTCAGATATCGCATTAGGAGAGCAATGCATCGCGTTGCTCATCGCATCGAGAAACCGGCGCGCCGCTTCCCAACCGTATTGGCTTACTACCTCTCGTAAAAAATGACATAACTCTTTACTCGGGTATCGGATTAGCAAAATTTATATCGCTGGAAAGCTAACTCAATTATCTATAATTTGGTTGGTCTTAAGCTGTAAAATTCTCTGTGTGTCAAAAGTTATACACGTTCAAAGTAGATTCTTGTAGAATCAAATACAAACATTTAACTGAATCAAAGGCTCTTAGCTTAACTTCGCTCTAAGTAATTCCTATGAATATTTTTCACCTCGAAATCACTTCAAACACGAGGATAAAGATCATGACACATGAATTTAAAAATAATAATCACAGGATTAGAGTTTACACACGTAGGAACGATGGTCTGATTTCTTGCTCGAAAATGCGGGGTGTTACAGGTGATTATCATTAATAAAAAAAGATAGATCATTCTATTTTAGTAGAGAACAATGTGTACTTCCTCTATTTCATATTAATTGACCTTCTTTTTAAAAATGTTTGTTTCAATTTATTTGTCCAAATTCTAAAATCAAGATTATTTTATACATATGTTTCCCATTTTATCCTATATAGGAATACTAAAAACATTCATAGTTTTCAAAATTATTGAATGGTGAATAAGTGATCTCAATTTCAAAATCAGCATTAAATATTTATTACTAGTTTCAATTATAAATACTCAATATTCTAAACGTAATGCATGGAATGAATTAATATGTACCAAATTTCAATGCTAATCATTACATTGATTATTGCACTTTAAAAGATATACAAGGGTAAATATATAAAATGCATATCTATTTATTTATTTATTTATTAATGAGCGTGTCAAATTCATAAATCCAACTAACACAAAATGGAAGGAATATCATGTATGCGGTGCATGTATTCTACTCCCTCTCTCCATTTTTATCTGATCACTATCATAAAAGTGTTATTTAACTATTTTTATTTAGTTTTAAAAACTCAACGAATAATTTACTATACTCTGGGTATGTTGTTGTTTATATCTATCTTGCCTTTGCTATTAAATATAAGTATTTATTTATTAATATTTAGATAATTTATAATTCATAAGTGTGATATTGTCAAATTAGCTTTCTAGCTTGTCACGACCTGAACCAAGGCTCTGGCCGTGATAGGCACCCCAAACAAACCAAGGAATGATATGACCCCTTAGCCTTACCTCATTAGCATATAACTAACAAGAAATTTGTGGAAGCCAACCAATAGAATAAAAGAAGTATGATAAACATACAATCAAGTTTGTGAGTCAAAACTGAATTCAACAAAATCATGATCCAACACTGTCTAAAAGCCTCCAACCATAGATTATCAACCAAGTTGGAACATGACCCCAACTATGCCAAAGAAAGAACTAAAGCGTGAAATAGAAATGATAAGTGAAAAATAATAATGCCTACCAAATGATGGAGGGTTTACCACTTCTCACTAGTTGTCTAATCGAAATACCAAACCTCCTAATGTTGTACAGGGTCACAAAAAAGGTCTTCAAACCTACATAATGAAATGATGTAGCGACCGAGAATGATTAATACGCAAGTAATTGCATACAACCCAAGTAAAAAGATGATATATACACCCTCCGTTTAAAAAAGAATGACCTATATTGACTTGGTACGGAGTTTAAGAAAATAAAGAAGACCTTCGAATCTTTTGGTCTCAAATTAAAGTTTTGTCATATGTACCAAAATGTCCTTTAATCTTGTGGTCCCAAACATGCCATGTGGAAAGTTAGAATTAAAGTACTACCAAAAAAAGAAAGGGTCATTCTTTTTGAAACAGACTAGAAAGGAAAATAGGTCATTCTTTTTTAAACGGAGGTAGTATATATATACCAAAAATTATTCATAAAACATATGCTCAACAACCATCAAACAATAGAATACCTGGGTAGGGTCAAGAAATATGAAACATGACCATTTAAAATTTAATCCAAAATTATGTAGCTTGCACCGACCTCCAGGCACCCATGAGCTATGTGGTCCGACTCTCCCTACTGGAAGGGATCCAATCCATGTTGGTTGCATGGACCGAGGAATTTGGTAAAGTCACCAATAGATAATAGCCTCCCAAAAATATATACTGCTTACTACTGCGAGAAGTAAGAACACAATTTCATAGAATCCCAACATCAATGATCGTGGTTTCAAGTGTTGATCCCCCCCCCCCTCCCCGCCCCGAACTACACTTTATCGGCCAAGCTACACAATTTCCTTTAAGCCAGTTAAAACATTTTCACATACCATTATCCATGGAGTTTCTCATTAAGGCATTGTAAGGCATCCATATAATTCCATACCATTTCCATTTAACCATTTAAACTCCAAATTCCAATTCAAAAATCCAATGTAAACCATTTTCCATTAATGTCATATCATTTTCATTTAATCATGCAATGTTTCAAAAGATTGGTTAAAAACTACAAAAATCTCTATTTAAAATTAAAATTTGTGAATTAGATTGAGGTACATATTCTTATCATGCAAAATCCATAAACATTATGAAACCATGTTACCAAATTCCACACTTATAATAAGTCACAATCTCAGTTTACAATCCACCATTTTTTCCACATAAAAATCATCACTTACACATAGAAAATCCATTAAAATAAGCAGAAATCAACTTCAAGATTTAATCACAAAACCACATCAACCTGACATGACCCAAATAGGGGCCTTGTCATAATGAGCATCCCCAAGTCCAACCAGGACCGGAGAACACCCCCATTACCAAACCCAACCTCCAAACATGTACCCTGATTGGATGAATTCCAAATATATAACAAGATAGCATTTTGTATAACTCAAGACTTTGGGATAGGTCTATAACCATGACCAGCCCAAGCAAGTCCAACCATACAAAACCCAACCAATAACCATACCAAAACCAAAAAAAATAACCAAGTATGAGTCTATAACATAAAAGGATGAAACAATTATAATGCAGTCAAATGGTATCAACCCCAATACCAATGCCAATACTTAGACCGACACCACTGTCGACACCGCCCATACTAACCATAGAAGTTCCACAAAGCCTCCAACCAAAAGTAATAATATCCGGTTAGGACATGCCCCCAACCATAGCCAAAAGAAATGCCTATGAAATAACCAAAGTATGTAAAATCATCCATGACATGAAATAGACCCTTTCAAAATACGGAAGCTCACCACTTCAATCTAATCGAGTTGATCCTAAATTCGATCACCAAGAAGGAGGAGTAGAATGGCTAGTTCCTGTATCACATGGGGATACAGCCGCCCGAAGATGATTTAGCGGGTAAACACTAGCATGCACTCAGGATAAGGATAAAATAACGTCAACCCTAGAAACCAAGTAAACCAACCATATGCACTCACAACCATACATATATATATATATTTAACCATGCAGGGAAAGGGAATTAGGTTTAGCATGCCTTAAAAACATTAACCTGGGTATGTGTAGCTTAACCATCCTAGAACCACTAACTGGATATATGAGTCCAGTGTAACCCCCTGAATGGGTCCCAGTGCGTATTGGAGTAGGGGGTTCCTGAGTACTTTTCGCTCTCCATAATACAAATGTATAAGTGTACTTAGGGGATTCTTGTGTAACCTATAAGTATCGTATATGGTTATCATGACCAATCCTCATATCAGCAATCATGAGTTTCTAGTGTTCATCCATTGGACTCATACTTTCACAGTTAGATATCACACCCTACTATTATTACCTAATTAAAACCATTACCACAAACCAAACCACCATTTCATTTATTATTAACCAAAGTTATAAGTAGTGGTATCGTCATACCGATAATAGCTTGTAAGAAATGTCCTTACCTATCCTTCTTAAGAAGAAGGGATTCCCATGTACTCATAGATTACATTATCAAGTTGACTTGGGGGAATCCCATGTACCCCACAAGTGATCATTATCAAGTTTGCTTGGGGGATACCCTTGTACCTTACAAGGCTTTCAATTAGACCAACCATAATCACCAAAACCTCACTATTTAACCATTCCAAACTATTTAAACTATTTATACCATTTAGGGTTACATTACCAAGTTATACCATGCAACAGTTTAATGAAAGTCCAACAATTTAACCAAAAATATTCTCATAGGCATTTTATCAAATATGTGGGGGCATAGTATTTCCAAACCCAAAACCAAGTACCAATGAACCATTCCTATGCAACCAAATGTTCAAACCATCATAATAATATGAAAACCATAAGTAAAAGACATGGGAAAACCATAACCAACCATTGTAACCAAAACCACCAACATATATTTGAAAACCCAAAACCAAAAAATATTTATGCCATGAAAGCAATTTATAAAACATGTATTTAGTTAGAACTAACAATGAGGGAGGAGTAACATGCCTTGGATTACGAAGATGATGGAGAGAAATCACCCTTGTAAGCCCTAAATTGATCTTATTAATCAAACCCTAGTCTTCCTTAACCCAAGAGCCTTGAGAGAATTTGAAAGTGTTTTAAGAGAGTTTGAGCGACTGTAAAATAGAAATGATGTCCCAAGAGTGTTATAAGTCATGGGGACTTAAGAGGTTAAGAGGGGAAATATTCAGATTACCCCCAACTTAAATTGCTTAAAATTCCTACAGGATAGTACAACTACCTCATACCATTCATACCCTACCATAAGACTGGTACCCACCATTCGTACCCTAGGACTTCACTTGGACCCCAACACCATCCAATATATGACCATCCAAGCCAAACCATACCCCACCATATGATTAGTACCATGAAACTGTACCCTAGGTAGAATAGAATCACCTAGACCAAACTTAGGGCAATATACGATTGACACCTTACTATTCATACCATAAAATACAACTAGTATGATCCAATCGTACCATGGAAAGAAATCAACCAAACCACACTAGTCACTATACGACTAAATCCAACCTAGCCATACCCTATCATACGAGAATTAGCCTAATTCGTCTGATGTCCAGAAGCCAAAAATTGAGAAATTTTCTAAGGGTTAAAACCCATGATGTTTAACAACCCTAGCTTCAAACCATAATTAAAGAATACATAAAATCAAGTAAATTGATGGAATATAGCAATAACTATAATTGGGAGTGTCCAACAAGCTTTTTTATGAAGAGAGATTGAGTTTGGTCCTTAATCCTAGAAGAGAAATCCCTACTTTGCTCTTAAGGGTTTTAGAAGGACAAATATGTTACAAATTTTTAGGTATGGGGGTGGGAACGACGTTTAATATGATTAGAAGGTCGTTTAATAAGTAAAAGACCAAAAATTCCTACCCCAAACTAAAAAAAAAAATAAAAATTTGCATTTTTACCCTTGGGCGTGGCACGCCCTTATTACGCCAGCCAAAGGGTATGGCACGCTCTTATCGTCGGCATGCCACTATCATCGAACCTCACTTGTTTGGGGTCCCAAAGTGACTGTGAACACTTTTTAAAATTTTTAAAACTCTCCCTAATGATGCCATTACTATCCTTTATCAAGATCCAAGACAAAAATCACCACTAAACACGAGAAGGTACCAAATTAGAATTGTCAAAAATCTTAAGTTCTTATATTATCCCCCCATAGTATCATTCGTTCTTGAATGAGAACTTAAGGTACCTTAGCATGATGTAAATAAGAACGAGGGAGAGTATAATGCATGAATTTTAAAATACTTTAACAAATGTAGGATCCGCACATCAAGCAACCTCATTCGAAGAAGTGAATAAGAATAAGTATCTACCTTTCATGTCCTATTTTGATTCCTAAGTAGCTTCCTATATCTTTTGGTTCCTCCTAAGCACCTTTATCGAAGCTATCTCTTTAGTCCTCAACTTCCAAACTAACCTATCCAGGATTTTGATAGGAACTTCTTCATATGATACAGAATCTTTCACACCAATATACTCAATGGGAACTACCAAGGAAGTATCACCCACACATTTCTTTAGTATAGACACATGAAAAATAGGATGAATAGAGGCCAAATTTGCTGATAAGTCCAGTTCATAAGAAACACTTCCAATCCTTCTTATATTCTAATATAAACTTATGTAACGGGGAATAATTTCCCTTTCTTACAAAACCTCATTAACTATTTTCATAGAAGAGACCTTCAAGAACACCCAATCCTCAACCTCGAACTTTATCTCCCTTTACCTCACATCCGCATAAGACTTTTCGTGATGTTAATAGGTCTAAATCCTTTCTCAAATAACCTTGACTTTCTCTATCTCTTGAGACATCAAGTCGGTCTCAAACAACCTAGTCTCATTGTAATGCCCCGAGTCTGTACCCCGGACGCTACACGGTGCTCATAATCCCGAAGGACCACAAACTAACCCATGACTGGTACCTGCTGCAATAGCTGAATAATAATACTGTAAAATGAAGAAATTAGGAAAAATATGCCATAAGGTTCAATACGGTAATAAACTGAATGTGGTATAACAATACCAAAATTGATACATCTGACTGAGAATCCTCTAGTCTAAAAAGCCTCTAAACTATATGAAATGTGGAGTCGATGGGACAAGTCCCCAACTAGCTTCGACTACTGAAATAAACTGAAATGCTGAAATAATAATCACATCCTCGAACTATGAGGACTCACCACTAACTCTAATGCTGAAGATCTAAACTGTTAAGGGAGCTTAGGAGCCCGTGCATCTGAATATATGATATAAGACATCATAGTGCAAGAGAAAAGTATGCATCGGTACTTTGAATATACTGGTATGCTAAGTGAGGTAGGGTGAAATGTATAGGCTCATATGCATGAACAATACTGACTAAATGACATGAGTATAACTGAATGAGAGTACATGACACTGGCTCTAGGTAAACAGCTAAATTGTCAGGTATTAAATACCCCAGTACTCAATAGCATGAAAAATAAAGCATCACATGATCTTGCATAGAATAAAAATGTATACTTGTTCCTAATGCATCTATAGAGATATTTTATCAAACACTTTCATGGTATAACTTGCACATAACCTAGCATGACATGATTTCTTACCCTTACTAGTCACATGAACAATTCATCAAGCACTTGGTGAGCATAATATATGCACATAATATGTTAGCATCATGATTCACTTCAAATTTCAAAATTTCAAGGGGTTTAATATAGATTCATACGAATCTACCCACATAATATTCAATTCCACATGAAACGTGTAATAAATCATGAAATTGGAATCTAATTCAATTAATAATCATTAATACACTATAATTCCAATTATGGAAATCATAAATTCCAACTATTTGAAGTTTAAACGAGTTTCTTAGACTTGAATGGTAGAAGGAACACTTGAATGAACACTTCACATACCTTAGTTAGAGAATTCTTGAAGAATAATGGTGGAACCCATAAGTCTTGGATCTTGAATGTGATGAACTAGGGGTTGTTCTTGATAAATTCTAAAGAGAATGAGTTTATTTTTCCTCTATGATGGCTTAATGATGTGTTTTGAGGGCTGAAGGATATGGGAAAAAGATCCAATTACCCCCAAAGTCGCGGCTTTTTAATGACTGGAAATTAAACCATCGATGCATAGGCTGACATACCTCATCGAGTCTACATCAGTTCATTGAAAATTACCACTGAAAGCTAAGGAAAAACATTGATCGACATGATGGATGACGTGCCTCACTGAGATCGCGTCAATACATTATTTTTGATTCCTATACGTGGTTTCAAACGAGGTCCTTGAAATTTGAAACTCATCCAGAAATACCTACTTACGTTCCTGATCATGAATCAACCCTAAGGTTGATATTTTAAGGTCATAGAGGTCGTGAAATATCATTGCCAACTTATAAAGGCCAAAATAATACTAAGTTTGAATACTTAGCTAAAATTTTCTATGTCTGGGACCCCTTAGCAAGCTTAAAAAATTGAGTTAAGCTTAGAATTTTGTGGGGTATTAAATATCTCCCCCTTGTGAATATTCGTCCTTGAATGAGACTGACTAAGCTGAGTTTTCTAATAGACTAGATTTAGACGCTGGACATGCATAACTGAAGCATGATTTCATGATTGATATTACTGATAAACCAAATTATCATATTGAACATGAATATCTGATGCATACATACATAGTTGAACATGATTCATGAATGTATGACTGGGATTACTGATAAGCTGAGTTTATATACTGAACATGCATATCTGATGCATGGGTACATGACTGAACTGATTTGTGAATGCATTACTGAGTATGAAACATTAATTGATACCAAGTTGGTAGCCATATCTGAACATGAGGCTGATTAGGTTTAAGGAAAAACTGTTACCTTAGGCTGAGTTTGAGTTTACGAAGAAGAGGTGAGGATACTTGGTTCATATATCTTCTTTCACTTCCCAAGTAGCTCCCTCAATGGACTGATTCCACCAAAGAACTTTGACTAGAGGGACTTCTTTGTTCCTTAGTCTGCAAATCTGATAATTAATGATTTTAACTAGGATCTCTTTATAAGAAAGGCTATTCTGAATATCTATGCCCTCGATAAGGACTACAACTGCTGGGTTACCAATGCATTTATTAAGCAAGGAGACAAAGAATACTGGATCTATTGAAACTAAGTCTGAAGGCGACTCAAGCTCGTAATCTACCTTTTTGAAATGGCTGAGAATTTGATAAGGACCGACATATTGGAGACTGAGTTTCCCCTTCTTGCCAAATCTTTTCACTCCTTTGATAGGAGAGATTTTCAAATACATAAGATAACCAATATCAAACTTGAGATCCTTTCTATGTACATCTGCGTATGATTTTTATTCGCTCTGAGCTGTCTTAAGCCTTTCCCTGATCAACTGGACCTTCTCTAAGGTATCAAATACCAGGTCAGGCCCTGCCACTGTGGCCTCACCCACTTGGAACCAACCAATAGGAGATCTATACCTCCTCCCATAAAGTGCCTCAAATAGAGCTATTTGAATGCTGGAATAATAGCTGTTGTTATATGCGAACTCAATCAAAGGCAAGTGGTCATCCCAACTACCTTTAAAGTCTATCACACATGCTCGTAGCATATCTTCTAAAGTCTGAATAGTCCTCTCTGCTTGACCATCTGTCTGAGGATGAAAGGTTGTATTGAAGTGAACTCACGTACCAAGACCCTTTTGGAATGCCTTCCAAAAATGAGAAGTGAACTGGGTACCTTTATCTAAGATAATGGACAATGGAACACCATGAAATTTGACCAACTCCCTGATATAGAGTTTGGCATAATCTTTGGCTAAGTAAGAGGTATGTACTTGTAGAAAATAAGTTGATTTGGTCTTTTTTTCTACAATGACCCAAACTGAATCATGTTGGTGATGAGTATAAGGCAAACCAGTCACAAAGTCCATGTTCACTTTTTCCTATTTCAAAGTGGGAATACTAAACTCCTGTATAGACCTACTTGGTTCTGATGCTCAATCTTAACCTACTAACATGTTGAGCACTTAGCCACAAATTTTGTAATGTCTTTCTTCATTCCACTCCACCAATAGATCTCCCATAAATCATGGTACATCTTAGTGGCCCCTGGATGAATAGAGTAGTGAGGCCATGTGCCTCTGTAAGAATTCACTGCCTTAAGTCATCTACACCTAGCACATATAACCAACCCTGATAATTCAACACACCATCTTTCCCTTGGGAGAAAACCTCTACTTTTTTATCTCTAACTGACTCTTTTAACTTGACTAAACTGGGTTATCTGTCCTACTTTTCCTTTTCTTCAGAAAACAAATATGACTCTAAACTACTCTGCACCCATACACTACCTTCTGACGAATCGACTAAGCGAACACCTAATTGAGATAGCTTATGAACTTCTTGAGCTAACTTCTTCTTACCATCCTCCACATGAGCAACACTACCCATAGACATTCTATTGAGAGAATCATCCATAACATTGGCTTTACCCGATTGATACAGGATGCTCATGTCGTAGTCTTTCAATAACTCCAACCACCTTCTCTGATGGAGGTTTAGATCTTTATTAGAGAACACATACTGTAGGATCTTATGGTCAGTGAACACATCAATATTCACCACATACAAATAGTGCCTCCAAATCTTTAAGGCAAATACTACCGATTCTAACTCAAGATCATTAGTATGATAACTCTTTTCATAGGGATTAAGCTGTCTAGAGGTGTAGGCTGTGACCTTACCTTTCTACATCAAAACATACCCCAAACCAACTCTGGAGGCATCACAATATACCACAAACCCATCTGAACAATCTGGTAGGGTCAAAACTAGAGCTGTAGTGAGTTGAGTCTTCAACTTCTAAAAACCTTTTTCACAAGAATCTGACCACTAGAATTTGACTTTCTTCTGAGTCAATTTGGACATAGGGGATGCAATAGATAAAAACCCCTTAACAAACCATTGTTAACATCCAGCGAAGCCCAAGAAACTCCTGATATCTAATAGAGAGATGGGTCTAGTCCAGTTTCTTACTGTTTTGGTCTCTTGGGGATTAACTCTAATGCCATCACCAAAAATGATATGGCCAAGGAAGGCTACTGACCTTAGCTGAAATTCGCACTTATTGAATTTGGCGAATAGGTAATGGTTTCTAAGAGTATGTAATATTATTTTGAGATGGTCTACATGATCATGCTCACTACGGGAGTAGACAAGAATGTTATCTATGAAGACTATAATGAACATGTCCAAGTACAACTTGAACACATAATTCACCAAGTCCATAAAAGTTATTGGGGTATTGGTAAGACCAAAGGACATAACTAACAATTTGAAATGACCATACCAAGTTCTAAAGGCTATTTTTGAGATGTCATATTCTCTGGCTCTGAGCTAATGATAAACTGATCTGAGGTCTATCTTGGAGAAGTTACTGGAACCTTGAAGTTGGTCAAACAACTCATCTATTCTGGGAAGAGGGTACTTGCTTTTTATTGTGACTTTATTTAGCTGACGATAGTCAATACACATTCTGAGAGAATCATTTTTCTTATGCACGAATAAAACTGGTCCACCCCACGGGGACACACTGGGTCTGATAAATCCCTTATCTAGAAGATCCTTTAACTGTTTTTTTAATTCCTTAGGTTTTGCTGGGGCTATTCTATATGGCAAAATAGATATGGGCTGAGTATCTGGGAAAAGGTCTATTCCAAAGTCGATTTACCTTTTAGGAGGAACGCCAGGGAGATCTTCGAGAAATACATCTGGGAATTCACATGCTATTGGCACTAATTCAAGAGTAGGGGTTTCTGAACTAGAGTCCTGGACTCGAACGAGATGGTAGACATATCCCTTACTTATTATTTTTCTTGCTCGGAGGTAAGAAATAAGCTAACCCCTAAGTGCTAAATTACTACCTCTCCACTCTCGAATGGGTTCATTTGGAAACTGAAACTGGACAATTCCATTTCTGCAGTCGACTGAGGCATAGTAGGAATGAAGGCAATCTATGTCGAGAATGATATCAAAATTAGTCATCTCTAATTCGACATAGTTTGCTGAAGTGACTTTCTGAGATACCATAACCGGACAGTTCCTGTATACCCGCCTAGCTATGATAGGTTTACCCACTGGAGTAGAGACTGAGAAAGGCTTTGCTAGAATTTTGAGACTGGCTCCGAAATCAACTGTTATATAAAGATTAATAAAGAACCAAAAATCTCTTAGATCTAGCAAAGCATAGACATGTAAATGGAAAACTTGTAACGTACCAGTGACCACATCAGGAGAACTTTCTTGATCCTGTTGGGATTGAAGAGCATAGAGTCTATTTGGGCACTGCCCACTGGTGGAACTGGATGCGGTACCCTATTGATTCGGGCGATCGGACTGAGCTGGGGGACAGTTATGCTGACTTTTAGAACCCACTTAAGAATAGCTTCTGACTTTGTGTCCTGGCATACCACATCCAAAACACACATCAGTGCCAGCGCTGTAGATACCCTAGTGATTTTTGCCACACTTCTGACAAAGGGGATTGGTTCGGGCACTACTTACACTATCCTAGAGTTTAGGCCTGACACCCTATCTATGTTACCGTCTCTAAATTTTGAAACAAGAGCACTGGATGAGGACAGAGCTGGAACTGAGGATTTTAGGAGGAACTGAGAACGATTCCCACCCTCTGACTTAGGTTGAGTGAAATTAAAACTACCTATTTTCACTCTCTTTTTCTCCCTCTTCCTCTTTTTATTCTTGGCCTCCTTTATCTGCTGAGCATGGACTATGATCTTGGATATGTACATCTCCTTAATCAACATTGCGGTCCTACACTCTTTGACCACACTATTAGACACTCCAGACATCAACTTACTTATCTTCGCTCTGCTATCTGCTACCACATGAGGAGCGTATCTAGCTAACTAAGTAAACTTGTAGGAGTAATTTTGTACTATTATATTGCCCTACTTCAAGTTTATAAACTCCAAAACCTTCGCTTCCCTGAACTCTAGCAGGAAGAAAAAATCCAAAAATCCAACTGCAAACTCCTCCCATTCTATGGGCCCTGCCTCTATGGCCCTCTCTGCTTTCCACTATTTAAATCATGAGTGAAACACATCCTAGAACTGATATGCGGCCAACTTAGTGCTCTCAATAATAGTCACTACCATAATATTAGTAACTTTCTGCACCTAATCAAGAAATTCCTGAGGTTCCTCATCTAACTTAGAACCTATAAAAAATAGAGGGTTCATTCGGGTAAAGTCCCGAATCCTGGCAATAGCAGTATTGGCCACTGGTTTGGCCTAAATAGAAGTTAGAAATTTATTCTAGGCTACCAAAGAATGATCTAGGGTAGTGAAAGTTGCTCTGAACTCAGCGTGAAAGGCGTGTTTGTCCTGAGGATCTTGTTGGACGGGCTGAGGTTCTGGCTTATCTCCCATTCCTATTCCCTTAGTCCTCTTCGGTGGCATGTTCTGTAGACGTAAGATAAACATAGATTAGACAGAGAGTTTAACTAGAGCTCATGATCACTCGCATGACATAAATACCGAAAGAAGGGAAACTTTTCCTAAAAACATCTAATAGCCTCCTATCCATAAGTGTGGCGTGCTACACACCCATGTACAAGACTCTACTAGATGTGGATTTCAGACTTTCTAGGACTTTGTTGAACCATAAGCTCCGATACCAAGTTTATAACCCCCTGAGTCTGTACCCTGGACGCAACACGATGCTCATAATCTCGAAAGACCACAAGCTAACCCATGACTGGTACCTACTGCAATAGCGGAACAATAATACTGTAAAATACAAAAATTAGGAAAAAAATACCATAAGGTTCAATACTATAGTAAACTGAATGCGGTATAACAATACCAAAACTGATATATCTATCTGAGAATACTCTAGTCTGAAAAGCCTCTAAACTGTCTGAAATATGGAGTTGATGGGACAAGTCCCCAACTAACTTCGACTACTGAAATAAACTAAAATGCTGAAATAATAATCACATCCTCAAACTATGAGGACTCACCACTAACTCTGACTGCTAAAGATCTGAATAGCTAAGGATGCTTGGGAGCTCATGCATCTGAACCTGTGATATAAGACATCATATAACAAGAGAAAAGTATGCGTCAGTACTTTGAATGTACTTTTATGATAAGTGAGGTAGGCTAAAATGCATGGGTTCATATGCATGAACAATACTGACTGAATGACATAAGTATAACTGAATAAGAGTACTTGGATAAATACATAAACTGTAACTGAGATCGTGATAACATTGAATACTATGTCTGGATACTGATTAATTGATATCTGAGTATACTAATACTGAATTACTGATAACTGAATGACTTTATTAGAAAATCTTTTCTGTAGAACTATACTGAGTTTTACTGAGTTGAGTGATTGTGTCTGATAGTCCTAAATTTGTATAACTGAACTAATTTCTATACTGAGACTTAATATTAAATAGAAACTGTGGGAGATAATCATCTAACCGACATGCCTTTTTCTACATAGATTGGAGTCTAACCTGCAACTCCAGTTAGAAAGGTGTCAATACCATGCCACGGGTAGGGACAAGCTTTGAGTTAACCCTCTCTGTCAGAAAGCTCTTTCGTCAACCCCGGCTGGCAGGAAAACTTGAATGAGATGTATCAACCCTCATAATATCTGGTAGGAAGATATTTCAATCTACGCTGGCTACATAATTCTGTAACTCAAGGATTGCTACTAAGGGTCAAACACTCTCCTAGTAGGAATGCCCCCATCCCTGGGTTAACTCGGTGCAGAATCCTAATCCCATCTGAATAGACACTGAACTGATTTCCTAGTTCATACTTGGCTTGACTGGACTATTACTGATTATATTGTCTAACTGAACTGTACTGAGTTCACTGAGTTTTGTTAACTGACTGAACACTACTGAATTTTGTTTACTAATTGGATTTACTAAGGTCTAAACTGAGTACTGAACTGGACTGGACTAATATAGAGTGTACTGAGTTTTCCTGAGTCTTATAACTAACTGAGAGTACTACTGATCTTGACATGACTGAGATTATTCCATAACTGACACTGGCTCTAGGTGAACAGCTAAATTGTCGGGCATTAAATACCCTCAGTACTCGATGGCATAAAAAATAAAACATCACATAATCTTCATAACATTAAAATGTACACTTGTTCATAATGCATCTTCAGAGACAATTTATCAAACACTTGCATGGTATAACTTGCACATAAGCTAGCATGACATGATTTCTTTCCCTTACTAGTTCACATGAATAATTCATCAAGCACTTGGCGAGCATAATATATGCACATAATAGGTGAGCATCATGATTTACTTCCAATTTCAAAATTTCAAAGGGTTTAACATGGATTCATACGAATCTACCCACATAATAATCAATTCCACATGAAACGTATAATAAATCATGAAATAGGAATCTAGTTCAATTAATAATCATGAATACACTTTAATTCCAATCATAAAAATCATAAATTCCAACAACTTGAAGTTTAAAAGAGTTTCTTGGAATCCAAGGGTGGAAGGAACCCTTGGATGAACACTTCACCCACCTTAGTTGGCGAATTCTTGAAGAATAATGGTGGAACCCTTGAGTCTTGGATCTTGAATGTGATGAACTAGGGTTTGTTCTTGAAAAACTCTAAAGAGAATGTGTATATTTTGCCTCTTGGATGACTTAATGATATGTTTTGGGGTCTGAAGAACATGGTAAAAAGACCCAATTACCCCAAAAGACACGGCTTTTTAATGACTGAAAATTGAACCATTGACGTGCAGGCCGACGCGCCGCATCTTTGGCATCAATGCGATGGCCAAAGCACTGCGTTGAGTCCGCATTGGTTCACTGAAAATTGCCACTGGAAGCCAAGGAAAAATATTGATCGATGCGATGGCCATCGTACCGCGCCAAGATCGCATTGATACACTATTTTGGATTCCCAAACGTGGTTTCAAACGAGGTTTGAAAAATCAGACTGACATTCCTGATCATAAATCAACCCCAAGGTTGATATTTTAAGGTCATAGAGGTCATGAAATAGCGTTGCCAACTTAAGAAGGCCAAAATAATACTAAGTCTGAATACTTAGCTATAATTTTATAAGTCTGGGGACCCCTTAGCAAGCTTAAAAGACTAAGTTAAGCTTAGGATTTTGCGGGGTCTTACACTCACCCATCTCAAACCACCCAATTGACAATCTGCACCTTTTACTATAGAGGGCCTCATAAGGGGACATTTGGATACTAGAATGATAACTATTATTATATTCGAGGTCAATAAGCAGTAAATGATAAACCCAACTCCGTTTAAAGGAAATTACACAAGCCCTTAGCATATCCTCTAGAGTTTGAATAGTGTGCTCTGCTTGTCCAATCATTTAAGGATGGAAAATGGTACTAAGGTTCACCTAAGTATCCAACTAATTCTAAAAATATCAACAAAAATGAGAAGAAAATTGAATACCTCGGTTAGAAATAATAGACACCGGGGACCTATGCAATCGAACTATCTCTGAATAAATAGCTTCGCATAATTCTCTCTTGAGTAATTAGTCCTCACTGGCAAGAAGTGAACAAACTTGGTCATTCTATCCACAATAGCCCAAATAGAATTGTACTAATTTTGGGACCGTGGAAGACCCATAGCAAAATCCATATTAATCATTTCACAATTACACATAGGTAGAGCTATCTCTTGAGAGGTTCCACCTGGTCTCAAATGCTAACTTTTAATCTAATGTCAAGTCATTCACTTAGCAACACAATTTGATACGTCTCTTTTTATATTATTCCATCAATGTTTCTCTTTCAAGTTATGATACATTTTTGTCGAACCCGGATGAACCGTATATCTAGACACATGGGCTTCAGTCAAACTCCTTTCCTGAAACCCATCTACATCAGGAACACATAATCTCACTTGATATCTCAAAATACCATCTCCCTAGATTTTGAAAGCCATAAATTTTTACTGACCCACATCATCCTTTATTTGCATAAGTATAAGATCGAGAATCTACTTCTCCTTAACTTCGGCCCCAAGGGATAACTTGGCCACTTTCTGCATGATTGCTTCACCCTATTTGGAGTCCAAAAGACAAACTCCCATGTTGGCTAATCGGTGAATATCCTTCACCAAACCCCTCTTCTCTTTCTCAACATGAGACAAACTCCCTATGTATGACCAATTAAGAGCATCAGCAACAGCATTAGCTTTATCGGGATGGTAGTACAGGCTCATGTCGTAATCCTTAAGTAATTTGAGACAACTCCTCTGTGTGAGGTTTAATTCTTTCTGAGTGAACACATATTACATGCTTTTATGGTATGAATAAATATCCACATGCACTACATACAAATAGTTATGACAAAATTTCAATGCAAATACCAAAGCTGCCAACTCAAGATCGTGAGTTGGGTAATTTCTATTATGAACCGTAAGATACCTGGAGGCATACGTTACCACCATTTTGTACCATATCAAATCACAACCCTGTCTAATATGAGACACATCACAATAAACTACAAACCCCTCGGGACCCTCGAGTAGTGTCAAAATAAGAGCAAAAGTCAACCAATCCTTCAACTTTACAAAGCTTCCATCACAAGTATCGGACTGTAAGAACTTTATCTTTTTTTGAGTCAACCTCATAAGCAGGGCTGGAATAGACAGGAAACTCTCAAAAATCCTTCTATAGTAACTTGCCAAGCCCAAGAAAATCCTAATATCGGTTAGAGTCATGGGTCTAAGCCATTTCTTTACCGCTTCCATCTTTTGTGCATCCATTTTAATCTCTTCACCAGAGATAACACGTATAAGAAAAGTCACAACACTTAACCAAAATTCACACTTAGAGAATTTTGCATACAATTTTTTATCCTTAAGGGTATGCAACATAATCCAAAGGGGATTTGCATGATCCTCCTCATTTTTGGAGTACACCAAGATGTTATCAATAACAACAATGAAAAACAAGTCCAGGAAATGTCTAAAGAACCAATTCACAAGGTCTATGAAAGCATCGAGGGAATTTTTCAATCCAAATAACATAACTAAGAAGTCATAGTGTCCATAACGGGTTTGGAAAGAAGTCTTAGAAATGTCAGCCTCCCTTATCTTCAATTGATGGTAACCTAAACAAAGGGCTATTGTAGCGAAACACTTAGCACCTTGGAGCTCATTAAAGAGGTCATCAATCCTAGGAGGGGGGTACTTATTTTTCACGATGATCTTATTCCACTAACGATAGTCTATACAAAATCTGAAGAGACCCATCTTCCATTTGCATGAAAGAACAAGAGCACCCTAAGAAGAAATAGTAGGACAGATAAAAACCTTATCAAGAAAGTCCTTTAAATTCTTCTTTAACTCTTTTAGCTCTGTTGGAGCCATCATATATGGTGGAATAGAGATAGGATTGGTATTAGGTAAAAGATCAATCCCAAAGTCTAGTTCCCTATTGAGAGAAATCCTAGGAAGATCACCAGGAAAAACTTTGAGAAGCTCATTAATTACATGAATGAATGACAAAGAGGGACTACGAGAGTTGGAACCCTTAACTGAAACTAGATGATACAAACACCCCTTGGATATCAAATTTGAGGCTCTAAGATAAAAAATAAACGTCCCTTTAGGCACTAAGAAACTCCCTTCCTATGTTATAACCCGTTTGTTAGTGGAACTAAAAGTGATCCTTCAAGTTCTATAGTTCAAGGTAGCATAGAACGAGTGAAGCCAATCCATACCTAAGATTACATAAAGATTCACCATATCAAGCTCTATCAAAACTACCACCGTCTTACAATGAAAAATGAACACAACACAACCCCTATTGATTTTTCTAACAACAATGGAGTCACCCACTAGCGTGGAAACTAAGAAGGGGTCCAAAATACTTTCAGGATGAAAAACCAAAGTGTAAAACCACATAAGGGTTCACGTAAGATAGAGTAGAATCAGGATAAAGCAAGCAACAAATATTAAAAGAGAAAAAATGTAACATATCGATGACCACATCTGGGGATGCCTCAGATTCCTAATGAGTAGAAAGTAAATAAAGGCAATTTTGACTAGTGACCATCCTTTAACTAGTACCTTTAGAAGCTGGAGTTGATGTAACGACCCTGGAGTACCTCTGGACGTCACGCGGTGCCTAAGACTATGAGTAGTCCCAAGCTAACCCTTGATATTGGTATGGTCTGAAACTCTCATGGAAAGTTAAGTAACACATGCATATAAATATGAAAGGAAACACTTTTAAATCTTATTCTCAACTTGAAACTTGAAATCTCTAATAAACTCTTTAAACTAAAAAGGTATGTAATCTGACAAGCCTCTACTACTAACCAGAAAGCCATTGGGATAGACCTCAACTGACCCAGATAAAATTGGAATTTTAGTAACTGAAGTAACTTGCATTAACAACTATGGATTTGATAAGCTGGTTCCTTGGACTATGAGGACTCACAAAATGTCTAGATATAGGAAGTGATGCCTGTGATTAATAGTGTTGCTGGGAATGAGCAACAAACCTACATTACAAGACAATGTAGCACATAAACATATATATATGGGTCAGTACTTTGGAATATACTGAGTATATGGGGTGAATGCACAATTTAAGTAGAAAACAAATATATAATTATACTTTTAAACAAATGCATGCTAAGCATAGAGGACTTACTTTGGACTTGAGTAAAACTTAAAGCTGTATGGTCATAAAACATGAGTAATAAAGAACACTGAATAAACTTAGTGAGTCATTGCACTTAGTTTCTAAAATCTTTTCTTTTAGTCTTTTTTGTTAGAGATTCTTCCAACCGACAGAAACCATGTGAGCTATCATGGAGTCCAATGTCTTACACACGTTGGGGAGATCTGTCCAACCCTTGACATAGGAATAGAACCTTAACTTAAGTGATCACTAAACTTAACCCATAATGGGACTTAAACCTATGGTGGCTTGTAGTTTCTAGGAATTTAGGATATGCTCATCCATATTCCCTTCTCGGTGCTAAATACTACTCCCAGAATACATATACGCTCATACTTAAGAAATCCACCTTAAAATAGCATAAGGTTTTATATACTCAAAGCTAGTTTGCTGCCCTTTACTTAAATCATCAGAAGAAGAAACACTTACAGATTTCATATCTTATGTTAAAAAATCAAATTGAACTTTAATCATACTGTAATACATTTAATTAAAGCTTAGAGCTTAGGTTTCTTGTAAACTCAAGGTTTATGCTTAAGCCTTGAAATTCATACTTTCTTTCATGGAGCTTATAACAAAATATCATGCTCAACACTTGTATAGAAAACTTTCATTAAAATGCAAGTCAAACTAATGAAATTCAAATCATAATAGCCATATTACAAATTAAAACAAGAATAGGGGGACATTCTTATTCACTTAAATCCATCAATCATATGATAATTTAATAATTCAAATGATGAGAACTTGGGCATGAACCCTAATTAAAAACATGTAAATTCAACTTTAAAGATTAAGTTTTTGGGTACAAGGATGAAAGAATATCCTTGTTGAAAACCGCACATACCTAGAATTTCTTGACTTGTAAAGAGGACTTGAACTTTGAGACTTGAGAGATGAATTGATAAGAGAAACCCTAATCTTATTGTTCTTGAAGATGGAAGGAGATGGAGTATTATTAGTCGACTAAAGGTAGAGGATGCAATACTTCTTTTTGTTGTAAGTTGTGGGTTGGAAGTTTTAAGAGGATAAAAGACCAAAAGGCCCCTTAACTGAACTTATAGAAATTTTACCATCATTTTTCACAAGTCATCTTATGACTCGTAAGATGAGATTATGAGTTATCCAAATGACTCATAACCTTGGTAGTGACAAAGATAGCACGCTCTAGTCAACATAAGAATCGTATCTTATGACTCACACATCTTTATATGACATAAGTAATCCTCTCATAACTTGGACAGAGACTTGGGGGACTTATACTGCTAATCGTATGATTTTACTTATAAGACTCATAAAAACTAGTGACGACTCTAAGGATCGAGTCGTAACCTAAACATAACTCCAATTTCCTACACTACATTAGCTACGACCTCTATTTCATGACTCATCAAGAGTCTATACGACTTAAGGAGATGAGTCATAAGTTGCACCGTGACTAAAAAACATAGGGTATTACAATATCTCCCTCTTGGAAACATTCATCCTCGCATGAGATTCATCTAGGATTTCGATATAGGAAAATAATCAACACATCCCCACTAAAATTTATAACCAAGCGTATAACAAAAAAGGGATTTCATTATTACAACATAAGGTACTATATATAATAATACTCAAACAGGCTTAAAGAGAAGGAATTTGTTGGAATTAACACTTTACCTTAGGTAGGAACTGAATTGGAAGAAAAGAGACGATGATCCTTGGCCATCATGTCTGCTTTGGCTTTCCAAGTGGATTATTCAACTAATTGGTTTCTATAAAGAACCTTCATTGATGCCACATATTTATTCCTTAACCTTCTGACCTGGCTATTAAGTATCTCGACAGGAGTCTCCTCATATGAAAAGTTATCTTTGACCCCAATACTCTCTAGGGGAGCTACTAAGGACGACTCTTCCACGGACTTCTTAAGCATCGAAATATGAAACACTAGGTGAACCATAACTAACTCTGGAAAAAGGTCCAATTCATAAGTAAATCTCTCTTACATGCCTCACTATCTCATACAGACCAACAAATAAGGGAATCAACTTTCCCTTTTTTCCAAACCTCATTATTCCTTTCATAGGTGACACCTTCAAGAATACCCAATCACCCACTTTAAATATAATCTCTCTCCTTCTTACATCTGTATATGATTTTTAAAGACTCTGAGCAGTCTTCAATATTTCATGAATCAACTAAACCTTTTCCATAGATTCAAGAATAGAATCTGGCCCAATTAATGCCGCTTCACCAACCTTAAACCACTCTATAGGTGATTTTCCCCTACACCAATGCTTCAAATGGAGTCATCTAAATGCTAGCATATTAACTATTATTATAAGAAAACTAAATCAAAGTTAGATAATCATCCCAACTTCCTCTAAAGTCTAAGACATGCACTCTCATCATGTCTTCCAATGTCTGAATTGTGAGTTCAGCCTAACCATCGGTCTACGGATGAAAAGTAGTACTAAGCTTAACCTTTGTGCCAAGGCCTTTATGAAATAATTGCCAAAACAAGAAAGTGAATTGTGTTCCTCTATCTAAGATGATGGACAAGGGTATCTCATGAAACCTTACTAACTTACTAATGTACAACATGGAATTATCTTCTGCCATTTAAAAAGTTTTAACAGGTAGGAAATTTGTTGATTTGGTCATTCAGTCGACTATAACCCAAATTGAATCATGCTGATGTCTTGTACGAGATAACCCTGTGATTAAATCCATATTCACTACTTCCTACTTATAAGTAGGGAAACTACTCTCTTGTAGTGTACCACCCACTCTCTAGTGTTCAACCTTAACTTGCTAGCAATTGGGACACCTAGCTACAAACTCAGTTATGTCCCTCTTAATACCATTCCACTAATAAATCTCTCACAAATCACAACACATCTTAGTATCACCAAGATAAATTAAATACATTGAACCATAAGCCTAACTATTATCCTTTCCCTTAACCCATCTTTATTGGGAACACAAATCCTAGCTTGATAGATAAGTACACCATCTCCCTCTTGGGAGAAAACCTTGATCTTCTGCTACTGGACTGCATCCCATATTAGACAAAGTATGGGATCTTTAAGCTACTTCTCTTTTATTTCCACTACCAAAGAACCATTCTGGACCACTACTTCCCCATCATCCATGTCAATCAAACATACTCTCAAACGAGCCAATCTATGTACTTCTTTGGCTAACTCTTATTCTTCCTCTTTCATCTGAGACACACTACCTATTGATAGCCTACTCAGTGAGTCTTCCACCATATTAGCCTTACTCAAATGATAAAGCACATTCATGTCATAATATTTCAATAACTTTAACCACCTTCTTTGATAAAGATTTAGCTCTCTGTGAGAAATACATACTGTAGACTTTTATGGTCAGTGAAAACATCGACATGCATACTATACTGGTAGTGTCTCCAAATCTTCAAACGAAACACCATAATAGATATATCCAAATCATGAGTTGGATGGTTCTTTTCATGATCCTTAAGTTGCCTGGAGGAATAAGCTATCACTCTCCCATTTATCATCAACTCATAACTTAACCCAACCCTGGAAGCATCACATTATAATACAAATCCATCTAACCCTTCTGGTAGAGATAACATCGATGCTGAAGTCATTCTATTTTTTAATTCTTGGCAACTATTTTTGCACTTATGCGACAACACAAACTTCACCTTCTTTTATGAAAGCATAGTTAATGGTCCATCTATCGAGGAAAACCTTTCAATAAATCTCCAAAAAGCTCCTGATATCGGATAGAGTGATGGGTATAGGCCAATGCTTCACTGCATTAGTATTCTGAGGGTCCACATGAATACGAGCCCTTGAAATGACATTCCCCAATAAGGTAACATACTCTAACCAAAATTCACTCTGAATAAACTTTGCATATAATCAACATTCCTTGAGGGTTTTCAACACAATCCTCAAATAACCTACATGCTCCTCCTCACTCCGAGGATATACCAATATGTCATCTATGAAGACAATGACGAACATGTCCAAGTACTGCTTGAAGACCCTGTTCATCAAGTCCATAAAGGCTGTAGGAAAATTTGTTAGTCTAAACAATATAACCATAAATTTGAAATGAATGTACCTTGTTCAAAAAGCCATTTTTAGAGCGTCATGCTCCCTGACTTTAAACTGAAGGTACCCTGACCTAAGGCCAATCTTAAAAAACCACCAGCCTCCCTAAAGCAGATTGAATAGATCATCGATTCAAGGAATTGGATACTTGTTCTAGATGGTAACCTTGTTTTTCTGTCTATAATCTATACAAATTCTGAGAGTGACATCTTTCTTACGCATGAATAAACTAGAGCTCCCTACAGAGAAACACTAGGTCTGATAAAAATCTTATTTAAGATATTTTTAAGCTACTCTTTCAACTCTTTAAGTTCGGTCAGAGCCATATTATAAGAAGGGATAGAGATGGGTTGAGTATTAAGAAAAAAATCAATACTGAACTCTAGTTCTCTGTCTGGAGGTACTCCTGGCAGATCTTTTGGAAAAACCACTAGAAAATCATTGACTACAAAAACTAATTGAACTGTCGAAACTTCAGACTTAATATTTTTGACTCAAACTAAGCGGTAAATACATCCTTTTTATATTAAATTCCTAGACTTAAGGTAGGAGATGAAACGACCTTTGGGAGACACAGAACTACCTTCTCACTCAAAAACTATCTTATTAGAAAACAAAAACTTCACCACACAAGTGCGATAATTTGTTGATGCATAGCATGAATGGAGCCAATCTATGCCCAAAATGTTATCGAAATCTATAATCTCAAGTTTTATTAAATCTTCTTTTGTGACTTTATGGAGGATGGTAATAGGACACTTTCTATAAACTCATCTAGCGATAATCGACTTGCCCACGGGGGTAGAAAGTAAAAAGGGCTTACCCTAAAATTTACAGCAACCAGTAAAGTTACATAAGAGAGATTTGATCCTGGGTCTAGCAACACATATACATTAAGATGAATGGTACGAAGCATACCAGTGACAACATCTGGTGAACTCTCATGTTCCTGATAGGATAGCAAAGCATAGAATCGATTTTGGAACTAACTGCCACCAGCACTGAATGATGCACCCTATTGAGGGACTGGACGGCCTAGCTGAGCTGATGAATTAGTAGACTAAGTCTGAGGATAAACATTCTTACTTCCCTTCTTATCATACAAACACTTCTTGATCGTATGGACCACCTTGCCACAACCATAGAAACCCTCTTTGCCCATTAAACACTCACCATGATGGGTCCTACCACACTTTGCATATGTTGAATAATTGGGCCTCCCGACCATACTGTTCTGAGACCTAGAAATTAAAGTGTTGCCCTACTGCTCTTGGCTGGTCCTGGGTGCAAGGGCTCTGGCTGAGGATAGTTCAGGCAGTGATCAGTGTGCTTGAAACTGTTAATGACTTCCCCTTTCGAACCTTTGTTGATTGTACTCAAACAGAACAGACCTATCTCTTTTGTTTATCTTCTCTCTTTTGTTTAATTTCTCTACCCCAATCTATTATGCATGCATTATCAACCCAACAATAACCATATCCCCGATAAGCATGGTAGTTTGACAGTCTTTGACTACTAAATTCAATACCCCAGTAATAAATTTACTCCTGTGAGCTCTAGAGTTCGATAACAACTTTGGAGAATACTTAGCTAGTTGGGTGAACTTAAGACAGTATTTCTTCACTGTCATAGATCCCTGCCTCGGTTCATGAACTCCTCTACTTTGGCCTCCCTTATATCACGAGAAAAGAACCTATCCAGGAAAGTATTTTGAAATACTTGGCAACTCATAGGAGTTACATTCTCATTCCTACCTTTCTTCTACATAACAACCCAATCATAAGCAATATTCCTGTCATGACTTGAGCTGGGGCCCTGGCCGCAATGGGCATCTTAAACCATCAAGGCTCGAGAGACCCTTGTAATGGCCCAACCCACTAGTGATATTATTCGATATAGGTCTAGACCCATACGGCTTTAAAATACATCACTAGAAAGTAAGGCTTTCTTACTTATATACTTAATATCTCTCCTATGTTTTGATGATGAGGGACTCTTTATCCTAAGTTGGGGTGTTACATACATCCCTCCTTATGGAATCAGCGTCCTTACTGATGTTTACCCCATCATATGGGATTTTCCTGATTCAGGACTAAGGTTTTCCCTAATATATGGGATTTTCCCTGACTCAGGACTGAGGTTTTCCCTACCTTATTATGATTTTACTAAACTCAATTTAAACTTTAGCCCATATGGACAGGTTAACATAGGAGCAACTTTGATATCATTCTTGTCACGACTCGAGCCGGTGCCCTGGCCACGACGAGCATCCCAAACCATCAAGGCCTGAGAGACTCCTGTAATAGCCCAACTCACTAAAGATATTGTCCTCTCTATTCTAGAGCTGGATGACTTTAAAATGAATAACTAGGGAGTAAGGCTTGCTTACTTAAATACCTAGCATCTCTCCTATGTTTTATCAATGTGGGACTCTTTATCCTAAGTTGGGGTGTTACAGCTGAAGAAGTGCCAGTTTAAGCCTTACTAGCTTGAGATGCACCTCTAGATGAAGGGCAATCTCACTGCTTATGACTAGGCTGAGCATAATTAAAGCATAAATTCTTTCCCTGCTCACAGTATCCATAATATGGTTTTCCACAAAAAAGGCAAGAGGTTCAAGGTGGGAATGACTGAGCTCACTGGCCAGAGACTGGGAACCCTATGCCGTTGGATCATTGCTAGGCTAGAAACACCGATCATCCAAAGTCTTAGGGGAAGAAGTACTAGCAGACGAATAAAAATTTCTCCAAGTCTTCTTCTTGAGCCACTGTCTATCCTTTTTTCCAATGTTCTATTGATTGGTACCCTGCTCTGCATACTTAGTCTTCTTAATTTGTCTTTCACCTATTTCTACCTGATTCCTCCTCTTGTCCTCCACCTATTGCATATAAACCCCTAACCTTAAAATATTCATATCATTGTTTAGCATAGTAGCCTTACACTCTAACACCAAGTCATTAGAAAGACCCAAAGAAAACGTTCTCATCTTGACCTCATATTAGATGCAAGCTCAAAAGCATAACGAGACAATTGGGTGAACTTCAGTACATACTTATTAACACTCATCTTACCTGCTTCAAATTCACAAACTTCTCATCCTTAGCTTTCCTTAACTCCTGAGGAAAGAAATGATTAACAAAATCACTCAAGAACTCTTTCTATACCACTGGCTTAATATCTTCACCCCTTAACTCTTCCCACTCCTCATACCACTGATAAGCCACCTATTCAACTGATAAACTGCAAATTCTATCCTCTTTGAGTTACTATCATAAATAACTCTAAAGATCTTCCTCGTGTCATCAATAAACCCTTGAGGATCCTTATTAACCTTAGAACCAGTGAATGTCAAGGGATGTAGTCTCATAAATTGACCAACCCGAGTGATCTTAGATGAACTAGTGACAGTATTAACATGAACAGACCGGAGAGATTACAAGGCCATAATGTGAATAGACTAACAAAACTCAGGATTTGACATATCTCCCTAAGGAGACTGAGTATAAGTAACACCAGCCTGAGGAGCCCGATGAGGACTAGTAAGGACTGGTGAAACCCTAGGTAGAGCAGTGAAGTCAAGATTACAGGCCCTTTACTGAGTCTACATTCCATGAGTAGAGCAAGCTTCCTCCCTGGTTTCCCAGTTGGGACAATGGCTTCAGTTGACTTTCTACGATAACTAGATCATTAAGGATGCACAATCTGAAGCACAAGTAAACCAAGATTTAGAAAATATTCATATTAACTATACTCTCTAGCACAAAATGGAACACAATAAAGGCAAACATTCCTAAATGCCTTGTAACCCCTAATAAGTGTGACGCGCTACACACCTATAAAATGGACTCTATTCAACACAGCTTATAGACACCCAGTGACTTTGAACCATGCTCTGATACCAAGTTTATCATGACCCAAACCGAGGCTTTAGCTATGATGGGCATGCTAAACCAACTAAGGTCTGAGATGACCTCTTAGCCTTACCTCATGATCATAGTAATAACAAGAAATTTGTGGAAGCCAACCAATAGAATAAAAGAAGCATGATAACTATACGATCAAGTTTGTAAGTAAAAATAGAAAACAAAATCATGACCTAATACTATATACAAGCATCTAACCATAGATTGTCAACTAAGTTAGGACATGACCCCAACTATGCCAAAAAAAAAAAAGAACTGAAACATAAAATAGAAAGGATAACTGAAAAGCAATAATGCCTTCCAAATAATGGATTACTCACCACTTCTTACCAGCCATCCAACCAAAATACTGAACCACCTAAAGTTGCACAGGATCATAAGAAAAGGCTTTCCAACCTACATCATGAAATGATGTAGCATCCAGGGATATTCAATACGGCGAGGACTATACCAAAAACCAGTCATAAAACATATGTCCAACAACCATAAAACAATAGAATGCGAGGGTAAGGGAAAGGAATATGAAACATGACTATTTAAATTTAATTAAATTATGTAGTTTAAATTTAATTAAATTATGTATCTTGCACCGACCTATGGTCACCCATGGGCTATATGGGTCTGGCTTCCCCTATCGGAAGGGCCTTAATCCATGTAGGCCACATGGATCGAGGAATTTTGCTAAAGTTACCAATAGACAGTCTCCCAAATATATATACTATGTACTACTACGGAAACAAACACAATGGTCATAGAACCCCCAATATCAATAAACGTAATTTTAATTGTTGGTTCCCCTCAGGACTACACTTTCTTGGTAAAGCTAAACAATTTTCTTTAAGCCCAATTAAAATATTTTCACATACTATCATTCGTGGACTTTTTCATTAAGATAGTTCTAAATTGGTATTGTCATATCAAGACTTGAAAGTCATCCATATAATGCCATACCATTTCCATTTAACCATTTAAACTCCGAATTTCAATTAAAAAATCCAATGTAAACCATTTTCTAGTAATGTCATACCATTTGCGTTTAACCATGCAATTTTTCAAAAGATGGGTTAAGAACTATGAAAATACCCATTTAAAAACCAAATTTATGAAGTTGGTTAAGTTTCATATTCCAATAATGCAAAAGCCATAAACATTATGAAACCATGTTACCAAATTCCACACTTTTTATAAGTCACAATTTCAGTTTATAGTCCACCATTTTCTATGCATAAAGATCATTATTCACACATAAAAATTATATTAAAATAAGATAAAATCAACTTCAATGTTTAACCACAAAACTACATCAACCTTAGTTTAAACCATAAGTAAAGAATACATAAAATCAAGTAAATTGACGCAATATAGCAATAGTTCAAATAGGGAGTGTCTAGCATGCATGTTTTACGAGGAGAGCTTGAGTTTGAGCCTTAATCCATGAGGATAAATACCTAATTTACGTTTAAAGGTTTGGGAGTAGAAATACTTTGTAATTGTTTGGGTATGGGGTTGGGAATGACGTAAGGTAAAAGACCAAAAATCCCTCGCCCCAAACTGAAAAATGCAAATTCACGTTTTGTGCCCTTGGGCGTGGCATTCCCTTATCGTGCCAGCCCATGGGCGTGGGGCGCTCTTATTGCGATGTGTCTAGGGAGTGGCACACTGTTATCATGGACCCTCACTGGTTTGGGGTCCCGAAATGACCCCGAACGCTTTTTAAAAATTTCAAACTCTCCCTAATGGCCATGCTACCATCCCTTATCATGATCCAAGTCCAAAATCACCACTAAACACGAGGGAGGTACTAAATTAAAATCGCCAAAAATCCCTAGGTCTTACATAGTTATTGTTTCTTAAAATACTATGTCAAATCAAATATTTCTACTATATAGAAAAGTGAGTATGGGAACGATCAAGGTATTGTAGTCTTTTAAATCTAGATAATATCTTTGTACGTTATTGTTTTCTATCCATTATTTTAAAACTTTTCCTACTTTCACTTGGTACAAACACTTCTCTAGAATAAGTTTTTCCCAAGCTACCTTCCCACTTCTCTTTTTCTCTCTCTCTCATAAAAATAAGTGTGATGATTTATGTGTTTTTTTAGGAATCCATGATTCTTTCTTTTACTCTTTTATGATTTTCATTTTGGAGCTTTCTCGTGAAAAAAGAATCAATTTTAGTTCCTCGCGTATAAAAAATGAGATAGAAAGAATGAACAATTGCTAAGGCCTAATGCAAAGAAATATGTAAAGTGTATAGGCCTTTTATGTTTTCTTCTTCCATTTTTATTCGTTGATCTGCGATCCTATGTAAAATATAAACATCTTTTTGGAATCTTTTATGTAGCTGAGTTTTATATTTTCTTCAGGGCTAATTAATAGAAATTGCACCAAAAGAAAGATTTAATTGATCAAGATGACACAACTACGGCTCCAAGAGTAACTTCATATTATGGAAGTGAAGGTAAATTTTCACTTCTATAAATTTTAACTATATGTACTCATACTGGGTGCAAATATTTGAATCGGGTGTTTAGAGGTCAAGCTATTCATCACATAAATTTTAGGATTTAGGATATAGATTTTAGCGCAAAAACAATAAAAAGATGTTTATAGCGACAAAGAAATTTTATATTCCATTAGTTAAAGTTAATTGAAGTAAAACTAGTAAAAACTTTATTTCTCATACATTATAGGACTATATATGTTTGCTAAAATCCCATAAGTCAAACCAAATACCCAATAAATTTGTACTTCTTGGTCATTGACTATAGACAAAGTATCCAAAGGTAAGTTAACTGAATCCAGTAGAAATCTCACAAACATATCCATGTTGTGTCAACACAGATGTAAGACCCCAATAAGTTCTAAGCTTAACTCAGTCCGTTCAAGCTTGAAAAGAGGTCCAAGACTTAGAAATTTCAGCTAAGTGTTTGTACTTAGAAGTATTTTATTTCAGCTAAGTGTTTATACGTAGAAGTATTTTAGCCTTCATAAGTTGGAGATCCTATTCTACGGCCCTTATGACCTTAAAATATCAATTTTTCTGGTTGATTCATGATCATGAATTTTAGTAGGTCACTTCAGGTGAGTTTTAGATTTTTCAAACCTCATTTGAATCATGTTTGGGTGACCAAAATAGTGGGTCAACGCAATATCGACGCGTCGCATTGCACATCGGATCGACAAATAATTTTCCCTAAACTTTCAGTGCAATTCTAATGAACCAACGTAAACTTGACGCGGCATGTTGGTCATCACATTGATGCCATCGATGCGGCGCACCAGTTTGTACGTCATTGAACACATTTTCAGTCATTAAAGGCCAGCGTTCAAAGGGGTAATTGGGTCATTTTTGACCCATCCACCACAAAAATATGAGACTAAGTCATTCCTAAGGCTAAAACACTTATTATTCTCAAAATTACTCAAGAATAAAAACCCTAGGGACTCCATTTCAAGATTCAAGCTTCAAGAAATTATCCACAACTTTAAGAGAATTAACAATCAACGTATGTTAGGTGTTCATCCAAGGGTTTCCTTCCACCCTTGGAGTTCAAGAACCTCTTTTAAATCTTTAAGTTTATTGAATTCATGAATTCCATGTTGGGCTTGAATGTATTCATTATTATGATGTTAATGGGTTTCTAATTCATGATTTATTACAAGATTCGTGTAAATTTATTGGACATGTGTGTAGTATTATGTGAATTCATGTTAAGGTACTTAAAGTAAGCTATGATTGGAAATCATGATGCCTGCATGTTGATTAGTATTATGTGCATAGACTATGTTCCCCAAGTGTTTGATAAATTGCTCATGTGGATTAAATGGGGAAATCATGACATGCTAGCATATGTACAAGATTATATATTACAAGTGTTTGATAAAATATCTCTATAAATGAGTTATGAATATTGTAATGCTTTTCAAGATCATGCTATGCTTTACTTTTCATGTTATCAAGTCTTAGGGGTATCTAATACCCGACAATCTAACTATTTACCTAGAATTATAGTAGCTTCAGAATAGTCTCAGTAATGTCACATACAGTAGCATTCAGTCAGTACAGAACTCAGTATATCTAGTCAGCAAGTAGAACTCAGAACACTCAATCATTTATAGTACTCATAAACTCAGTCCAGTTCAGTCAGTTAGCATGATCAGTAACAGTTTAGTCTAGCTAGAATAGTTTAGAAATTAGTTTAGTGTCTATTCAGTTGGGAGTAGGATTTAGAACTAAGTGAATCTAAGGATGGGAATTCACCTGCTAGTAGAAGGTGTGATCCTTAGAAGCAATCCTAGAATTTCAAAACTACGTAGCCATCATAGGTTAAGACATCAATCTGCCAGTGGAGGGTTGATGAGGTGTTGTACCTACTAGTTGAGGGTACCACCATTCTCGTTTAGAGCACCTTCCAGGTGAGGGTGACTCAGAATTTACCTTTACCTATGGCATGGTACTAACATCCTTTCAGATGGGGTTACAGGTTAGACCCCAATCAGTTCAGAAAGGGGTATGTCAGTTAGATGATTATCTCCCACAGTTTTAGTTTTAGTCTCAGTGTAGGACTCAGTTTAGTTCTACAGAATCAGGACTATCATAAATAGTCACCCAGCTATTAGTAATATAGTTATTAGTAAACTCAAATATCACTCATTCAGTTATTAGAACTCAATATTCAGTGTTACGATGATCTCAGAGATAGTACAGTAGATATGTGCACAGTATTGCATAAACAATTATATATGTACTCTCATTCAGTTGTATTCATACTATTCAGTCAGTTATTATTCATGCTTATGAACCCTTGTATATCAGCCTACCTCACTTAGCATATCAGTACATTTAAAGTACTGATGCATACCTTTTCTTTTGTTCTATGATGTTTTATATTATAGGTTCAGACGCATGGGCTCTTGACAAAAATTAGCTGCCTAGACTATCAGCAGCAGACCTAGTGGTGAGTCCTCATAGTTCGAGGACAGAGTTATGATATCATTTCAGTATTCAGTTAATTTCAGTAGTCAAATAGTTGGGAACTTTTCATATCAACTCCATATTCAAATAGATAGAGGCTTTCAGATGAGACTTTTTGACAGTATTCAGTCGTACAAATTATTATTACAGTTTGTATTCTTTATCAGTATTCTAGGTTTTGAACCTTATGACATTTCAGCCTATTTTTCTACATTTATTATAGTATTGTTACTCAATGCTCACAATAGATATCAGTCATGGGTTAGCTTGTGGTCCTTTGGGATCATAAGCACCATATGGCATCTGGGGTGCAGAATTGGGGAATTAAAAACTTGGTATCAGATCCTAAGGTTCAATAGAGTCCTAGGAAGTCTGAAATTCATGTCTAGTAGAGTCTTGTGCATGGGTGTGTAGCGTGCCTTACTTATGGACAAGAGGCTATGAGCTATTTTTAGGAAAAGTTTCCCTTCCTTCAGTATTTATATCGTGCGAGTGAGAATGAACTTAATTTACACTCTCAGTCTAATCCTTTTCTTACTTCTGTTTACAGAACATGCCTTTCAAAAAGAACAGTGGAAGAAGAACAGGAAATCAACCAGCACCTCCGCTCGTTCACGCAGATCCCCTAGATAAGCATGTCTCCCAAACAGAATTCAGAGTATCTTTCACCATTTTAGCTCATTTTATGGTAGCCCACAATCAATGCCCATCTGTCATTTCAGCCAACCCAGTGGCCAATACGTCTGCATCTAAAATTTGGGACTTTACTCGAATAAACCCTCCAGCCTTTACCGGGTCTAAGTCAGATGAGGACCCATAGGAATTCCTTGATCAGGTACAAAAAGTTATAAATATTATGGGGGTGACAACTAGTGAGATTGTTGATTTGTCCATATATCACTTGTAGGATGTGGGTCACTCATGGTTCAAGCAGTGGAACACAAAGAGGGCCGCAGATGCAGGGCCTATAAAATATTAGAAGTTTTTCACTATTTTTCTGGATAGGTTCTTCCTACTGGAGTTAAGGAAAGCAAAGGTTTTGGAGTTTATTAATCTGAAGCAGGATAATATGACAGTGAAAGAGTATTCTCTCAAGTTTACTCAACTAGCCAAATACGCTCCTTATATGGTAGCAGATCTAATATGCGTAAGTTTGTCTCTGGCGTGTCTAATAGTATGGTCAAAGAGTGTAGGACCGTAATGCTGATTAAGAATATGGACATATCTAGGCTCATGGTCCATGCTCAGCAGATAAGGGAGGCTAATAATATTAAGAAGGATAGGGAGAACAAGAGAGCTAGAATGGATAGCTTTAAATTTACTAATCCTAAGTTAGAAGTTAGAAATTCTTCTCTGTTTCGCCCGAAATCCTTAGTTCCAACTTTGTCCTCAGCCAGTGCTCCAGTACCAAAATTTAGAGATAACAATAGAGATACGGCACCAGGCCCTAAACCTTAGTGTAGTGTTAGCAATGCCCGAACAAACCCTCTTTATCAGAAATATAGAAGAAACCACCAGGGTATCTGCAGGGCTGGCAGTTATGTATGTTTTGGATATAGAAAAACAGGCTATAGGGTCAAATATTGTCATCAATCAGGTTCTCAGGGTCAGTTTAATTATCCTTCATCTCAGTTCGATTACCCAAATTAGCAGGTTGCCTCTTCTAGTTCCACCAATAGGCAACACCCAAAAAGACTCTATGCACTTCAGTCCCAACAAGATCAGGAAAGTTCTCCTAATATGGTCACTAGTACGTTACAAGTTTATCATTTACACATTTATGCTTTGCTAGACCCAGGAGCTTCTTTGTCCTTTGTAACTCTTTATATAGCTGTTGACTTCAAAGTCAGTTCCAAATCCCAGTAGAGCCCTTCTCAGTCTCTTTCCCAATGGGTAAAGCTATCATAGCCCAATGGGTAAACAAAAACTGTCCGATAATGGTATCTCAAAAGTCACTTCAAAAGACTTAGTAGAATTAAAGATGATAGATTTTGATGTCATTCTCGGCATGGATTAGCTTCATTCATGCTATGCTTCAGTTGACTGCAGAAATCAAATTGTCCATTTTTAATTTTCGAATGAACCTGTCCTTGAATAGAGGGGTAGTACTTCAGCACTTAGGGGTCAGCTTATTTCTTACCTTAGGGGAAGAATAATGATATCTAAGGGATGTGTGTATCATCTCGTTCAAGTTAAAAACTCTAGTTCAAAGACCCCTAATATTGAGTCAGTATCAGTAGTATGTGAATTTCTTGATGTGTTCCCCGAAGATCTTCCCGGGTCTCTCCTAAAATGGAAATTAACTTCAAAATAGACCTTCTTCCAGATACTCAGCCTATCTCTATTCTTCTATACAAAATGGCTCTAACAAAACTCAAATAATTAAAAGAACGGTTAAAGGATCTCATAGATAAGGGATTAATCAAACCCAGCATATCCCCTTAGGGTACACCAGTTCTATTCATGCATAAGAAAGATGATTCTCTTAGGATATGTATAGACTACCATCTGCTAAATAAAGTAATGATCAAGAACAAGTATCCACTTCCAAGAATTGGTGACTTGTTTGACCAACTTCAGGGTGCTAGTTTCTTCTCTAAGATGGACCTCAGATCAGGCTATCATTAGCTCAGGGTCAGAGAATGTGACATTCCAAAAATAGTTTTTAGAACTCAGTATGGCCACTTCGAATTCTTAGTCATGTCATTTGTTCTTACCAATGCTCCAGTATCATTCATAAACTTGATGAACCACGTGTTCAAGTAGTACTTGGACATGTTTGTTGTAGTCTTCATTGATGGCATTCTTGTCTACTTCTACAGTGAACATAAATATACAAACCATCTTAGAATAGTATTAAAGACCCTCAGAGCCCATCAGTTGTTCACCAAATTTAGTAAGTGAAAATTTTGGCTAAGGTTGGTATCTTTCCTTGGCCATATAGTTTCCGATGATGTCATTAGAGAAGATCATCAAAATACCAAAATAGTGAAAAACTAACCCAGACCTATTTCTCCTCGAATATCAAGAGTTTCTTAGGTTTGGCTGGCTATTACCAATGGTTTGTCGAGTGATTCTCATCTATTGCTTCACCCATGTCTAGATTGACTTAGAAGAAAGTCAAATTCCAGTGGTCAGATTCTTATAAGAAGAGTTTTTAGGAGTTAAAGACTCGACTCACTATATCCCTAGTTTTGACTCTACCAGATGGTTCAGATGGGTTTGTGGTATATTGAGATACTTACAGAGTTGGTTTGGGGTGTTTTTTGATATAGAGAGGTAAGGTCATAGCCTATGACTCTAGACAGCTTAAGCCCCATGAAAAGAATTACCCCACTCATGATCTTGAGTTAGCAGCTGTGGTGTTTTCCTTAAAGATTTGGAGGCATTATTTGTATGGGGTATATGTTGATGTGTTCACAGACCACAAAAGCCTACAGTATGTGTTTTCTCAGAAAGATATGAACCTACGTCAGAGGAGGTGGTTAGAGTTGTTGAAGGACTACGTCATAAGTATCCTGTATCACCTGAACAAGGCTAATATAGTAGATGATGCTCTCAGTAGGATGTCTATGGGTAGTGTTGCTCATGTGGAGAATAATAATAAGAAGTTAGTTTAGGAAGTTCATTAGCTTACTCGACTAGGTATCCGTTTAGTCGATTCAACAGAGGTAAGTGTGGGGGTGAAGAATAGTTCAAAATCATCTCTGGTTTTTGAAGTGAAGGAAAAGCATGATAGAGATCCCATTTTATTCATGTTGAAAGAGTCGGTCAGAGATCAAAAAGTAGAGGTTTTCTCCCAAAGAGGAGATAGTGTGTTGTGTTTCCAGGGTCGTTTATGTATGCCAGGTGTAGATGACTTGAGGCAATCAATTCTTGTAGAAGTGCATGTTGCGTGTTACTCTATTTATCAAGAGGCCACCAAGATGTACCATAATTTGCGGGAGGTCTATTAGTGGAGTGGGATGAAAAGAGATAATGCAAAATATTTGGCTAAGTGATCTATATGTTAGCAGGTTAAGATTTAGCACTAGAAACCTTATGGTTCCATGCAAGAGTTCAGTATTCCCACATAGAAGTGGAAGGGAGTGAACATGGACTTTATGATGGGTTTTCCCCGTACTTGTCATCATCATGAATCAATTTGGGTCATTGTAAATAGGATGACCAAATTAGCTTATTTCCTACCAGTTGATACCTCTTATTCAATTGAGGATTATGCCAAGCTCTATGTTAGAAAGTTGGTCAGATTACATGGATTCCCATTGTCCATTATCTCAGATAGAGGTATGCAGTTCACCTCTCACTTTTGGAAAGCCTTCCAAAAGGGTCTTGGTACCCAGGTTCACCTCAGTACAGCCTTCTTCCCTCAGACAGATGGTCAAGCAGAGAGGACCCATTAGACTTTGGAAGATATTTTAAGATTATATACCATTGACTTTAAGGAGAGTTGGGATGACCACTTGCGCTTGATTGAGTTCTCATATAACAAAAGTTATTATTCCAGCATCAGATGGCTCCGTTTAAGGTGCTTTATGGAAGTAGATGTATATCTCCTATTGGTTGGTTTGAAGTGGGTGAGGCCACAGTGATAGGTCCTGAATTGGTATTTGATACCTTAGAAAAGGTTCAGTTGATCAGGCAAATGCTTAAGACAGCTTAGAGCCGACCGAAGTCGTATGCAGATATGCGAAAGCAGGATCTCGAGTTTGAAATTAGTAATTATATGTATTTAAAAATCTCTCCTATGAAATGAGTGAAGAGGTTTGGAAAAAAGGGGAAACTCAGTCCCTGATATATCAATTCTTACCAAATTCTCAGCCTTTTCAGAAAGGTAGCTTACGAGCTTGAGTTACTTTCAGACTTAGCTTCAGTACATCCAGTCTTTTATGTATCCTTGCTAAAGAAATGCATAGGTGACCCAGAAATTGTAGTCCCTATAGAGGGTATAGATGCTTAGAATAACCTCTCTTATGAAAAGATCCCAATTGAAATTCTCGTTCATCAGGTTCGCAGACTAAGGAACAAAGAAGTTCTGCTAGTCAAAGTTCTTTGGCGGAATCAATCCATTTAGGGAGCTACTTAGGAAGTAGAAGCAGATATGTAAACCAAGTATCCTCACCTCTTCTCCACAAACTTAGACTCAGCTCAAGGTAATAGTCTTCCTTAGATTTTCTCAGTTCCATGTTCAGTTACAGTTCTAATTTGGTATTCATTACCATTGCATATCATTTTCATGATAGTCATGCATTCATGAATCAGTTCAACTATGTACTCATGCATCAGATATGAATGTTCAGTTTGAAAACTCATCTTATCAGTAGTTTCAGTTAGGTATTCAATGCATCAGATATGCATGTTCAGTGTGTAAGCTCAGTCTATCAGTGTTTCTCAGCTTAGTCAGTCTCATTCAAAGATGAATGTTCCCAAGGGGGAGATATTGTAAGACCTCACAAAATTCTAAGATTAACTCAGTCCGTTAAAGCTTGACAAGAGTCCCAGACTTAGAAATTTCAGCTAAGTATTTATACTTAGAAGTATTTTATCCTTCATAATTTCGCGATACTATTCTACGACCCTTATGACCTTAAAATATCAATTTTTTGGTTGATTCATGATCAGGAATGTTAGTAGGTCACTTCGGGTGAGTTTTAGATTTTTCAGACCTTGTTTGAACAATGTTTAAGTGACCAAAATAGTGGGTCGATGCAATATTGATGCATCACCTATCGCGTCAACAGATAATTTCCTCCAGCTTTCAGTACAATTCTAGTGAACCAACACAAATTCAACGCAATGAGTTGGTCATTGCGTTAATGCCATTGATGCAGCGTGCCGGTCTGTGCGTCACTGGACACGTTTTAATCCATCAAAAGACCACATCTAGAGGGGTAATTGGGTCATTTTTTTACCCGTATTCAACCCAAAAATACGAGAGTAAGTCATTTCTAGGGCTAAAACACTCATTATTCTCAAAATTACTCAAGAAACAAAACCCTAAGGCTTCCAATTCAAGATTAAAGCTTCAAGAAATTCTCCACAACTTTTAGATAATTAGCAACCAAGGTATGTTAGGTGTTCATCCAAGGGTTTCCTTCCACCCTTGGAGTTGAAAAACCTCTTTTAAAACTCTAAGTTTACTGAATTCATGAATTCCATTTTGGGCTTAAATGTATTCATGATTATGATGATAATTGGGTTTCTAATACTAATTTATTACAAGATTCATGCAAATTTATTGGACATGTGTGGAGTATTATGTGAATTCATATTAAAGCCATTGAAGTAAGTTGGGATTAGAAATCTGGATACCTATATGTTGATTAGTGTTATGTGCATAGATTATGTTGCCCAAGTGTTTGATAAATAGCTCATGTGGATTAAATAGGGAAATCATGACATGCTAGCATATGTACAAGCTTATATCTTACAAGCGTTTGATAAAATGTCTCTATGAATGAGTTATGAACATAGTAATGCTTTTCAAGATCATGTTATGCTTTACTTTTCATGTTATCGAGTCCTGGGGGTATCTAATACCCGACAATCTATCTATTTACCTAAAATTACAGTAGCTTTAGAATAGTCTTAGTAATGTCACGTATAAAAGCATTTAGTTAGTACAGAACTTAGTGTATCCAGTTAGCAAGTAGATCTCAGAACACTCAATCAGTTCCAGTACTAATGAAATCAGTCCAGTTCAGTCTGTAAAACACGATTAGCAGCAATTCAGTCTAGCCTAGAATGGTTTATATATTAGTTCAGTTTCTATTTAGTTGGGAGTAGGATTCAACACTGAGTGAATCCAAGGATGGGGACTCACCTTCCAGTAGAGGGTTTGATCCTTAGAAATAGTCCTGGCATTCCAAAACTACGTAGCCAGCATAGGTTGAGACATCAACCTACCAGTTGAGGTTTTATGAGGTATTCTACCTGCCAGTTGAGGGTACCACCATTCTCGTTCAGAGCACCTACCAAATAAGGGTAAATCAACACTTGTCTTTATCTGTGGAATGGTACTGACACCCATCCAGCTGGGTTATGGGTTGGACCCCAATCAGTTTAGAGAGCGGTATGTCAGTTAAATGCTTAACTTTCACAGTTTTGGTTTCAGTCTTAGTATAGAACTCAGTTCAATTCTATAGAATCAGAACTGTCAGAAATAGTCACCCAGCTATCAGTAATACAGTTATCAGTAAACTTAAATATCAGTCACTCAGCTATCAGAACTTAATATCCAGAGTTAGTATGATCTTAGACACAACGTATGAAGAATTGTGCAAAGTATTTCATAAAAAATGTTTCATCCATTTTAGTTATACATGTACTCCCATTCAGTTCTATTCATGCTAATCAATCAGTTATTGTTCATGCATATGAACCCTTGTATATCAGCCTACCTCACTTAGCATACCAGTACATTCAAAGTACTAACACATACCTTTTCTTTTGCGCTATGATTTCTTATATCATACGTTCAGACGCTCGGGCTCCTGACTTAGCAGCCCATACTATCAGCAGTAGACCTAGTGGTGAGTCCTCATAGTTCGAGGACAAAGTTATCATATCATTTCATTATTTTAGTATTCACTTTATTTAAGTAGTCAAAGTTAGTTGGGGACTTGTCCCATCTACTCCATATTCAGACAGATAAAGACTTTCAGACTAGACTTTCAGACAGTATTCAGTTATACAAATTATTAGTACAGTTGGTATTCTTTATCAGTGTTTCAGGTTTTGAACCTTATGGCATTTCAACCTATTTTCCGCATTTATTACGGTATTGTTACTCAGTGCTCACAGCAGATATCAGTCATGGGTTATCTTGTGGTCCTTCAGGGTCATAAGCACTGTGTGGCATTAGGGGTGCAGACTCGGGGTGTTACAACAGGTGATATAATAATTTTAAGAGACAGAACATAGCTAGACACACTGGCAAATGAAGCATCAAGCGGATGAGTTCAATTGTCCTTAATATTTTCGGCCTAGTATATAAATACAGAAAGTGTATGATTCAGTTGTAAGATATAAAGGTTGAATCCACGAAATTCAAATATTGATTCCCACTCTTCTACTAGAATCTGAGGTTGCAAGACCAGTTTCTATTAGTACATATATAACTTGGGAGTTATTATACACATACATAGGTATAATTGGAAAGTTTGCTAGGTCTTTTTTTGGTTTAGTTTTGTATATTATATGTGATATAACAGAGTCAACCTTCAAAACTTCATCTTTGAAGCTCACTGCTTCACTAATTTGTGATTTCATCAAATTATATATTATTTGTTTCTTGAAATTAAACATTACAAATTTAGAAACCACACTAAAGATGTGAAAATACTTTACTAAAACTCCATTGATGGAGCTAAGAAGAGGAGAAGAATCAAAATTATAACTGCTTTAAAACTTGTTTGTTACAGTCAGATTGTTGTGCCTTGTATAGGCAACAAAATATCTAATAACTAACTTTCTTCTAGAACACTCTATTTGACAACTCATTGCCACTCACTAATCATTATCTAAAAACCTCTAATAACCTATACAGCTGACTCAGCAATATGCTCCTAACTAGTCGAATGCCTACTCCTATTAGTATTACACATCAGTGGAACAGGTAGTAATGTATGTTCCAAAACACTCCTCCTCAAGCTGCAGGGTGCAGAACATTCAGTATACCATGCTTGCTAAGTAAGTAGGCATGTTAAGCAAGACTTAGGCCCTTGGTAAGCAGATCAGCAAGTCGATTTGTAAAGTGAACATGTAGGGCCTTAATCAATCCATCCTTGATTTTGTCCCTGATGAAATGACAGTCAATGACAGTCAATCTCAATGTGTTTGGTTCTCTCATGGAACATAGGGGTTTTGGCTAGTTGAATGGCTGAATTACTATCGCTATAAACTGAAATAGAGAGGTTGATAGGGACCTTAAGTTCCTGAAACAATCCAACCAGCCAAGTGAGTTATACAACTACTGAAGCCATGCTTCTGTACTCAGCTTCAGCAGAACTCCTACAAACAGTGTGTTGCTTCTTAGACTTCTATGATATGAGTGATTCACCAAAGTGAATAGCATAACCGGTAAATGATCTTCTGGTGTTTCCAATCAGAGTTACACTAGTAAGTCAAAGTATTAGCAGGTTCAACCTTTAACCAGGCACCTTGGCCAACAGAATTTTTTAGGTACCTGACTACCCTAGTAGCTGCTTCCCAGTGAGACTTCATAGGATGTTGCATAAATTGGATGAGAGTATGGACAACAAAGTTAATGCCTAGTCTTGTAATAGTGGCATACATAAGCTTCTCAATAAGTCTTTGGTAACAGGAAATATCATACAACATTTCATCACCTTATGCACCTGTTACATGATCATACTCAATAGAGGTGAGCCTGGCATTAGAATCTAAGGGAGTAATAGCAGGCTTAGTACCACTAAGATCTATTTCAGCAATCAACTCTAGAATATACTTCCTTTGGGTCAGAATGATCCCTGATAGTGATCTTAAAACTTCAATACCCAAAAAATACTTGAGATCCCCCAAGTCTTTCATCTTAAACTACTGATGCAACTTGATTTTAGTAGCATTGATCAAGGAGGCACTTCTTCTAGTGATTAGTAAATAATCAACATAAACAAGAACTATAACAGTATCATTAACTTGACACAAGGTGAATAGGGAATAATCATGTGCACGTTGGGTAAAAACAGCATCAAGTAAGGTATGAGTAAGCTTAAGATTCCACTTCCTAAAGGCTTGCTTAACACCATACAAGGATTTGATCAACTTACACACCTTGTGCTCCCCTTGTCTTCTAAATCCTTTAGGCATTTCCATGTAAACTTCCTCCTCAAGATCCCCTTGGAGGAATGCATTATGCACATCCATTTGATGAAGATTCTAACCTTTAGATGTAGCTAGTGTAATCACACATCTTATTGTAACCATCTTAGCTACTAGTGAGAAGGTTTTATGATAGTCCAACCCTTTTTTCTTGTTATATCCTTTGGCCACTAACCTTGATTTGAACCTCTTCACGTCACCATTTTTAAGATATTTGATCTTATATATCCACTTGGAACCAACAGTATTCTTCCCTTTAGGTAGATCAATAATGACCCATGTGTTGTTAGCTTCTAAGGCTTGAACCTCTGATTTCATAGCTTTCACCCACCTTTCATCTATTACAGCCTATTTATAGTAATGAGGCTCAGTTAAAGTGGAGAATTTCGATAAATAGCACTGATAAGTAGGACTCAGATTTTTATAAGACAAGTTATTGGCTAATGGATGTTTGCATCTCTGATTTCGAGAAGTATCAACATAATCATGTATCCACACTAGTGGTTTGCTTGTTCACGCAGTATACTGGAAAGGGGTTGAGGTAGGGAATAGTTATCTTGGAATGTTTCTTCATAAGTAGTGCTAGGTGAAGCTGCACTAGGAACTTCAGTATCAGAAATACCATCCTCCTTAGTTGGAGCTCCTTCAATAACACTCTCAGTATTTATTTCGTGAAATGTTTCTTTATTTGTAGGAATCAAAAAGTCAGTAATATTTTCTTCAGATAAGAAAGCTTGTGTATTTTGTGCTGGTGAGGAAGCGAAAGGAAATATCTTCATGAAACACAACATCTCTACTGACTAATAGTTTCTTTGAGGTGATATCCAGCAATAAATACCCCTTGTGAGATTCTGAATATCCTACCAAGACTGCAGGTTTGGCCCTTTCTATGAACTTATTACCTCTTAGAAGATAATAACATAGCACAAGCATCCAAATACCCTGAGATGTGACAACTTGGGATCCTTAGAAAACATCAACTGAAATGGGCTCTTACCACTTAGAATAGAAGATGGTAACCTGTTCATTAGATGTACTGCAGCCTTTACACATAGTCCCTAATACTTAATGGGTAAGTGAGACTGAAACTTGAGGGCTCTAGCTATGTTTAATATGTGTATGTTCTTCCTCTCCATAACTTCATTCTGTTGAGGAGTGTGAGGATAGCTGGTCTGACGTAGTATGCCCAGGGACTGGAACAATGTCTTACATTGAGAGTTGATAAATTCAGTGTATTTATCAAATCTAATGGTTTTTACTATTATGCCAAACTGAGTTTTAATCATGGAAACAAATGTCTTAATGGCCACTATGAACTCATACTTTAACTGCAACAGGTGCACCCAAGTGTATCTACTATGGTCATCTACCATAGTCAAGAAGTAATACTTGTTGTCAAAAGTAAAAGTTTTATATGGACCCCACAAATCCATGTGTACAAGTTCAAAACATGTAGAGCATTTAGTAGTACTTAAAGGGAATCACAATCTTGTCTGTTTAGCTAGTGGACACACAGAACATTTATTCAACATGTTTGCATCACTAGGATTCTTCATAATGTCTAAATACTTGAGAACATGAACATCATGGTGTCCAAGTCTTTGGTACCATAAGATACAACTGGAAGTGAAGACTTCTGTAATAAAGCTGTTAGCTTCTGATCTTGAATGATTAGCACCTCTTATCCAACCACCACCTTTAAGAACATATAGTCCACCCTCTTGCTTACCAATCCCCTTTACCTTGCCATTAAAGAGGTCCTGAAAGATACAAAAATCAGGATAAAAAAAACAAAACATGAAAGTTCCTTGGTTATCTTGGCAACAGAAAGCAAATTGAGTTTGAAGTCTGGAACATATAGAACATCTTTGTTCACATCATCTGCAAAAGTGTGAGCTTTTTCAGTATGTGAGATTGTCACTTCATCACCTATTGGAAGGTGCAACTTATCCACATTCTTGGAGTCTAATATGGCACCTCCTTTGAACAAGTGTCTATGTGCAGACACATAATGTGTAGCACCAGATTCTACAATCCAACTGTCAGAACATGCTTTGGACAAAAAATAAGTAGAAATGCCTGTCGTATTGACTTGTTTTCATATCTGTTGTGTCTTCGTTCAACATAGTCATAATCTGAGTGTATTCTTCCTCAGTGAATGTGTGAGGCTTAGCCTTTGGTGTGTGAGTCACTTCATGACTAGAACTATCAGTATCAACTTGACTAGCTACCACAGTTGAAGCCTGAGAAATAGACCTGTGACCAGTGTTTACAAAGTTGTTACCATCATTATTTGTGGATAGGTTGTTACTTCCAATATACTGTGATCTGAAATTAGAGTTGTATCCTTGTTTCTTCCTATTCTTCCAATCATTTGGATACCCTACCAACTTATAGCAAGTTTTCTTGGTATGACCCAATAGATGGCAATAATCACACTTTCTGCCTCTATAGTTAGAGTTGCTTTGTCTAAAATCATAATTTTGATTCACTTGCATAGCAAGTGGTTTTGATCTATCATTCACAGTCATCATACATGTTGAATATTGGATTTCATTCTCTATGAGATAGCATAAGCTTGATTGAGAGTAGGAGTCATTCCTTTGAGCAATATCTGTCTTCTAACTTGGTCATAGGACTCGTTCAAGCCACTTAAAATTTGTAAAAGTCTACGTTGACACATATGATCTGAGTATTCTCTAGAAGTAGGGCAAGCACAACTAGGATTTGGCACTAGTACATCATACTCACTCCATAAACTCTTCAATTTGGTAAAATAGGCTGAGATTGAATTTGTACCTTGAGAGTGCATATTAATTTCACAATGCAACTGGTATATACGCATACGATTCACTTTTTCATACCTCTCATTCAAATCCTCCCAAACTGTACAAGCATTTGTGGCATAAATAATGCAAGATAACAGACTCTCACTCACAGTGTTCATTATCCAGGAAAGCACAATCGTATCACATGTTTTCCACTGATTATGAAGTTTCTCTCTATATGATTCCTTGCTGAAGGCACCAGTGACAAATCTAGACTTCCTCTTCCCTAAGAGAGCAATACGCATCGATCGACTCCATAAACTATAATTTTTTGAACTAGTTAACTTGATTGAAACAAGTACAACACTGGAGCTCTCAGATGCACCAATAAAAAGTGAATCACTTTGATCGATTTTAGGTGCCATGATTGATAGAATACAGTTGTAATATAGATCGAAATTGTAAAAAAGTAGTTGAAGGCAGAGATTCAAAAAATACAGAAAACTTAGTGAAATGCGATCTAAAACACACACTTAGTGTGGAGCTCGTGGCTCTGATACCAGGTGAAAATACTTTGCTAATACTCCATTGATGGAGCTAAGAAGAGGAGAAGAATCAAAATTATAACTGCTTCAAAACTTGTTTGTTACAATCAGATTGTTGTGCCTTATATAGGCAACAAAATATCTAATAACTATCTTTCTTCTAGAACACTCTATTTGACAACTCATTGTCACTCACTAATCATTGTCTAACAACCTCTAACAACTTATACAACTGACTCAGCAATATGCTCCTAACTAGTCGAATGCCTACTCCTATTAGTATTACACATCAGTGGAACAGGTAGTCGTGTATGTTCCAAAACAAAAGATGATACTTCATCCAATTTCTGAATTTAAAATATCAAGAGAGCAACTAAAGAAGAATAATGTGTTCTGAGGGATATAACCCAACAAGTGTTCAAAGTCGGCGATCAGCACAAGAGCATGTTCAAAATTGGCATTTTTTTTACCATCCTAAACTTTCTATGTTCTTTATAATAAGTGTTCTAGCATGTCAATAACATGTAGAGGATATGCTTGGTGATGTATTTCTAAAATCTTAAATGAATTAAAAAGGCAGCTTAGTGCGCTAAAGCTCCCACTATGCATGAGGTTCAGGGAAGAGATATACCACAATGATCTATTGTATGCAGCCTTTCTTGCATCTTTGCAAGAGCCTACTTCCTTGACTTGAACCCGTGACCTCCTGATCGTATAGTAGCAACTTTACCATTTTCCTACTACTCTCACTGACAAATAAGGACCATAAAATAGTTAAGCACTTACAGAGTTATAGTGGTATATAATTGATTTATGATTATACAACAACTTCAGAAACATGTTTGGAAAAGTTAAAAAGTAACATGTTTCTTTTAAATTTCCTCAATAGAAAAGCTGGTGGGAAGTTTTTAAAGCTATGACATAGTCTTTTATTCACTAATTTACTTATTTGAAACCAAACCATGGTAAAAATTTTGATGACTTACAAGTGAATAATCTTTTTGTAAACAACTTAATCATGTTTAGGCTTTTGTATTTACTTCTCGGAGAAAGGAAAGGAATCACAAGTCATATTTCAAGATCTACACATATTTCAAGTACACAACTTCCCTTTTTGATATTTTTCTCTTGATGAAAGCACTTTTAACTGAAAGGATTAACTATGTTAGGTTTACCCCTATATTTAGAGTCCTTTTTCCTATGTGAAAAGTCCAAAATTCCTTGTCATTTCTGTCACAATGTAGTGTTTATATGTGTTTTATTCTGTGTTAGGGTTGTTTATACTTCTCTCTGACGTAGTGATGTCACTACTTGGTTGTCACATGTTAGTATGTGCTTGTTGTTTTATCTTCCTGGTGTCGTCTTAATAAAAACACAAATTCTATGGGTAAAGCAATAACTTTTAGTTGATCATGTATTTGATACCACGAGTGCATGGGATTCTTCTATTAGGTAAGGGCAGAAGGAGCCCAAGGACAGTAGATGTCATACACTGGAGTGACAGTCAGCTGGAAATATAATTTGTTACACTGATAGTGTATAATTTATTGCAAAAGCTAAAAACTTTGGTACGTCATATAATATATTTCACATTTCATTAGTTTTCCGCATGAGCGTGGCTCAAGGTTACTCCATCAATTGCTTCCACTACTTTTTAAATTTTGATATGTAATTATTCAAATTCCAAATGTACAACAAGACTAGCCGTTGTGTTTGCTAGCTAACATGCTTTCTTTTGTTCAGATTACGAGCATGGCATGGTTGATTGTGAAGTTTTTTGCTGAATCTTTGTAGTAAGCTTTCTTTATCTATTGTGGATGATTTGAACATAAATCAAAATGGATAGAATTCTTAGATTGTTTGATGGTTGTTCTGCCTTCCATTTTGATTTATGTTCTCAAGATTGTAACTATGAACAAGTGGGGTACATAAATACTTTTCATATTTTTAATTCAATTTTTTATACATTTTACATAACCAATTGATATATATGCACACATATATATATATATACACACACACTTATTTTTCAAGGGTAAAATGGTAAGAATTTTTTTTAGCAAATCACGAGCTCCCCTTTCCTTGTTATGTCAGATCTTTCCCTTTGTCTATCTCTCTCCTCATACAATTATACAACTTCCTACTCTTCTTCTTCCCCAAACTTTCCAAACACTAACTCTAATCTTGGATCCAAACAGCAGCAAGCAGAGGTAGAACGAGGATTTCTGCTGAGGAAGTTCAAAAACTGAAGAAAAACTCACCGAAGGGGTTCAACATCTATAATATATACATAATGTATTAATAATATAATTTATCATCAAAGGAGATTTAGAAGAACCCCCTAATACTTGGCTGGCTCCCTCTCTGATAACAAGAGCACTAGACTCTCAGGTATGATGTTTGTTTCCTTCTCCTCTAATTTGTTTCAGATGTCATGTTGTTGGGAACGTTCTCTGTCTCCTTTTTATATTTCATATCTAAGGAAGACCTAAAAGAAAAAATAAATAGCTGCTGCTATTTTCCTTCATTAGGTGTGGATTATCCTGCTGCTCCTCCTCTACTGCCATGGCCAACATTTTTACCTATTCTTCGAAAATTGCAACAGGCAATACTAAATTTTAGGCTTTCATTTTAATATTGAAAATTCTTAGTTTTGATAGTCTTTCACTTTTCATGCTAAATAAAATAATTAGGTTATCAAGAAAATTTCTTATCTTAAAAATACATGAATAACTATGGATAGATTTCACTATTTCTGTCTATTCTATAATTATGTGCAAATGTTGTTGAATTCTTTCATTTTACTGATAAAATTTAGCTCTACTTTTGAACTGAGAACTGTAATGTGTTTTTAATTGACTGGTTATTAGTATAGTGGTATCAGTAGCGGTGTTAATTCAAGAAATCGATAAGGACTGCATGCTATATGAAAATTGTGTTAAGATCTGACTCTAATAATAGCTAATGATACACCCAATGGTGGATCTAGCATTATACACGGTCAAAATTATTTTTTATGTATATATTGTATATGTTGAACCCCCTTCTGCTAGTTTGGGTGTGCACGTTTGAGCCCCTTAATGAACTTTTTGGCTCCCCCACTAGATACACCTGAAATAGTATACAGAGTTGTGGGTTGAAAAAATGATTCTTTAGTGGCCAAAATAGGATGAGCATGGCATGTATGCATACCTTTTAATTTTCGTTGATTACAATTGTTGCTGGTATAGCCTGAAGTAGATTACATTTAAGATTAAATATTTTATTGTACTACTCTATATTCTATCAATATAAGGTAGAGAATTCTCAACAACAACTACAACAACCTATTTAGTGTAATTCCACTAGTGAGATCTAGTGAAGATAAAGTATACACAAACCTTGTCATGACCTCGATGAGGTAGAGAGGTAGAGAACTCTCCTCTGATTTTTTTCTCACTGCTGAGTTTGTAGCTCTGTCCACATAATAGGACAATTAAGATTTTCAAAAATTGCTTTTTAATTAATATTCGGAAGGATAACAAAATTTGCAGCAATGAGAACACGAGTGTTTTGCATCTCATGCCCTCATTTTAGGTAAAACTTCTTGTCTAAATAATAAGATTCTGCAATATTTTAGATAGGTGCAGCAACATAATCATATGATTGCAATATGATCGTTAATGCACCTAGGACTGATATTGACCCTGCTAAAGTTGAGCTCGAGTAAGTTACTAATTTTATACCATTGCATTAGCTCAAGTTAATTTGTCGAATACTATGACAAGCTAATTGGCTCTTGATTGATTTATTTATTTATATATTTTTATATATTAAATATTGATTATTTTAAATAAATATCAATAAATATATCATATTATTGCATATTTTCTTATAAATTCTACGAGAAGAAGAATACAAGAGAAGAAATAAATTTTTAAAGAAATAAGAGAATTTCACGGGTGCAATCACAATTTCATAGCCATGATGGTGGAGCTTTTTGAATGAAATTGAAAAACTCATGGGTGATGATTATCACTTCAGAACTTACACCCGTCAAGTGAAAGGATGGAGAAGAAGTTACAAGTTGACGGTTACAACAACTACTTCAAAGAATACATTTGTGGGTGCAAACACTATAATTTTCTATAAATAGAGGCATTTCATTGATTATTAATCATCCAACAACATAAGCAAGATATAAGAATTAGTCTTGTCTACTTTTTTTTTCTTTTTTGTAGAATAATATTTTTCTTTTCATTATTAATTTCTCCATAATGGAGTAATTTCTTTTTGTTGGGATAGTTAATGAAACTCGACATATTTATAATATTAACTAAGTTTAATACATGCTTCGCTTGAACATTTAATTTACATCTTCATATTGTGCTGGGATAATGGCCTTTGTCTAATTATTATTATTACATCTATCAATTTTCTTTATATTATTCTTATATTCTATTTGTTATCTTTATGGAGCAAAATTAATATATAATAACTAACGAGTAAAATAGTAGAGTGAAAATAATTTTTAGTTATTTATTATTTCAAATCTTTAATCTTGCTTTTGTCAGTTCTTATCCTCATGGAGGGATTGACCAAAGCAAGTTTGTAGATTTGACTAATCTCTAATCTTATTTGTTCCAATCTATATCCCCATGGAGGGATTGACTCAAATAAGATTATTGATTTGATTGATCTTTATCTTATTTCTTTCAATTTGTATCCTCGCGGAGAGATTGCTTCAAATGAGTTTATTGATTTAAAGATCACTCACTAAGGGTTGTTATACCTTTTAGTACAATTCAGGCAAGAAAATATTTTGATTTAATTATCACTAGTTTTAAATCATTTAATTGACATAACCTCATGAAATGCTAATTAAATATCTATTTCTTAGTGAGTAAAATATAATTATTTTAGTAATAAACAATTATTCGTTAGAGAATTACATGTAGAGATTGAAATTATATTATAAAAATATTATCAAGTGAATTAATTTATTTCCAACTGTTTTAAAATATATATAAATCTTTTTAAAGTGGTTTATTTTATTTTAAGTAATTTATAATTCAAAACCCACCTTTCATCGATTTAATTGTCTCAAATAGTAATCAAGATAATACATATTTGTAGTCTGTATAGTTTCATTCTCTGTGTGATAATATCTTAAAATCTACTAGAATTTGACAGAATAGGAACAATAAAAATATTATGCACTTTGGACTCGTCAGCTCTCTTCCATTCTTGTTTATGATAGAAAAATTTTGTTGAAGCTTCTATTGCTAATTTAAATGGTATATGTAGCAAACTAGACACATTCCTTTCTTTTGATAATTAATATGTTCACTGTACTAAAAGGTGTATGGTTAAATCATCTGATTACTATAGACATGTAATTTAGTCCCTTCCACAATCAGTTTTGAATACACTTTACCGCGTACCCTGTCCCCGTGTGATAATGCATCCACTAAAAATCAAATAAATAAATCCATAACAAATTAACACTCCACCCAATCAAATTCAATCACCTCACCTTATCCTAACCACTCACCACTCCACCCAATAAAATTTAACCAACTCGTACCCCTACATATCCTCTCCCCCACGTTTTTTTTCACTAATTGATATATTCACGCACACCACACCACAAGGGGAAGGGGGATTTTTCATTTACAACACACACCATCATATATACATACACACACTAGTCACACAAAAAAACACACAAAAAAGCTCTCACACATACCCACTAAAAGATATACATACATGTATAAAAGAGGAGGGTTTTTCTCCATTTTTCCATATACAGCAACATATTACAAACAGAGATATCCATACACACACACGAGCTACAGATATATACATACTGGAATGGAACAACAGTAAAGAAAATAGAGGGAAAGATGAATAGAAAAGTAGAGAGAGATTAATAAACAGGTCAGAGTATAGCGGGAACAGTAAAGGAAATAGAGAGAATTGAGAGAGAAACAACTAGCACCGCGGTTGTTACTGTTCCGGTGACTAATTCACCAAAAATGCACTAAAACTAGAAACCCAAAAAACTAAATCCCCAATTTCACTGGAAAAAAATACTATACCGCTACCCGAGATTCGATAAACATTATAGTTATCGATTATCATAAAAAATTCAAGGGTTGATTTGATTCGTACTCAATTCTGTCATTGGTTTTTTATTCGATTTGAACTCAATTTTGTCATCGATTTTTTATTCGAGTTGGTGCGTTATGGCTGAAGTTCGATTCGAGGTTCCCAGCATGGACTCCATCTCATTTAATTAAGTAATACTTGAATGAAAATGGCATTAAGGTTCATTCTTCATACCATTCTCGATTAATCTTGATTATTTGACACTTTTTGTGGTGAATTTATTGGTGTGTTGATTTTATTTTTGTTGATTTTGATATATTTGAAGCATCGTAAGTTCTTGTTGATATTGATCAGTTGATTGCGTGAATTGGATAATCAAATATTTCGGGCTCAATTTGGGATCAAATTGTAATTTGGGGAGATACTGAAAGTTGGCTAATTTGTAATTTCATTTATTTTATTTAATTTGTCATCTTGATTGCTTTTGAAGTTGTTAAATACGGTAGTAACATGATAAGTTGACATTGATAGACAAAGCTTCGGTTGGGTAGGCAAATCGCAAGAACCAATGATTGTTGAATTTTGAAATGTTTGTTGAATGATTTCATTTTATCGCATTTAGATCAATCGTACTTATTTGGACGGGGAATACCCTGAGACACATTGTATTTATCCATCGAGGAATGCCTCGAATATCATATATGCAAAGAAGGTTCATGATCAAGGCTCGAAGCATTGGATAAAACATAGTTAGGGTAATTATAATAGTTTAGGTTTTCATTTTAGTATTTTTATTTTGGTTTGTAATAAGTTGGACTGGACATTATTTTTTTGGATGTTTGATTATTTTGGTTATTTGTTTTCTCATTCTGTGTTTTATTTGGTTTATGCATTTTATATTTTTGTAATAGGCGATATACTTCATGGAGTGATTGTGGTTGAACCACGGGACCGAGGGGTTCCTAACACCTTTCCTTCGGTCAACAAAATTTATTTAATTGAAATCTCTGTTTGAGGACCAGTTTGAAAGAGTTAAAAATCATTTAGAAAAAAGATTTTCAAAGGTAACTTGGCACACCAGATTTATGCCAAGTGGCGACTCTAAGTTTTGATTGTTAAAAGTCCGTTTCAAAATAAATTTTCATTTTTTGTCACTTAATAATAAAATCCTTTTGAAACTTAAAATTAATATTGTTTGGTGAAAAAAGAGGTGTGACAGCTCTGGCGACTTTGTTGGGAATTTTTCAGAATTCGAGCTTATTTTTTGGAGTTCTATCGGCTTAGTTTGACATTATGGGTGTATAAACATTGTTTGTGTTGTCGTTTATGTTTATTTTATTATTGTTGAGTTCCTACGTGCGACGTGTTTATTATTTTTCTCTTAGTGATACCGCTTTATATATGTCATCATTTGCATAACTCGAGTCATTTCTTTCGCAACAAGTCCTATAGTACACATGTGTACACGACCTCTAGTTGAGTCACCCTTATTTTTTGAGGGGGAGCCATTGGGTGTATGGAGTAGGTGGAAAGCTGTCATAGCCACTACGACCATACGCTCCCCCGAACATCCTTGTTAGTGGACCCCAACCAAGGTCAGTCTTTAGGTCATGTTTATCTACATTATATTAAGACTTAGTGGGGCTTACTTAGTACTTTATAGAAGACTCACCTTAAAAGCATCCCTATGTGCTAAATGTTGCATCTTTGAGGGTAACAGGGTCATTTAACAGATTGATTTGAGAAAAGCATGTGCTAGAATTAAAAGAGCATATGTTTAGGCAAGGAAGAAGAAATAAAGAAAAAAAAGAGTCTCATAGTTTTTAGGAGTTTTATGACTTTTATTTTTCCACAATCAAAAATTCAAAAAGATTTTTACTTTTTGCACGTCATTTTCTCAAAAAGACAAACAAACAAAAGATCAAAAAGATTATTCCTTTGTTTCCTTTAGCAAGCATTTATAATTCAAAATTTTCAAAAAGATTTTCTTCAATAGGAGCTTTTTATAAAAGAAAAAATGCAAAAAAGAAGGTGGTAGAAGTTTTGTATATTTCAAATAGCGAAAATACCAAAAAGATTTGTCTTTCATAGTTGTTGGTGTCATTGTTATGTGAAATGTCAAACTGAAAACACAAAAAATATTTTATTCGTATGTCTTCGTTGTGTCTCTCATATCGTGGTTCAGTCTGTTCGTTGTTGTTTAATTATCCAATCTGGATGAACTACGCACACCTAATTCTCCTTCCTCAAGAGTGAGATACGTAGGCAGCCTTTTAGGGTTCGGTGATCTTATTTAAAAAATCTAAAAATATATTCTTCACTCTTCATTTAGAGTATGTGTCAGATACATCTTAAAAAGAAGACTACAAAAAAAATTTCATTTAGTACTTTCAAGTTTCACTTTCGTATGAAATTCAAAATCGAAAACCCAAAAAGATTTTTCTTTGGTAATCATAGGCTTCATTCTGTATAAGGGTGCTAAAGCTGAAAAATTCAAAAAAGATTTTCATCAATTCCTTTGACAATTTGTTATTTTCTTTTCCTCTTAAAGTTTCAAGAAAAAGAAAAAAGAAAAAGAAAGAGAGTTTGATTGACCATTTTTTGTCAAACTTCATAAACTACGCACACCTGATTCTTTTCTCTCGGGAGTGTGATACGTAGGCTCCCTTCTTGTGTTCAGTGATCTTTTCAAAAGTAAAAAAATGAGGAAAAAGATTTTGAAGAAATGTTGAAATCTAATGCATTTGTTGTCTCTTGTTCAGTTAGTTTAAGGTAGTTGATTTGTGGAATTTTGGATGGTCCTCCATATTGAACCAAGTCAAAGAGAAAGTTATGGCCAACAAAGATATCGAGGTTGTTGTCGCTAATCAGATAAAGAATTTGGGAAATGAGAATTTAGAAGCTAATGAAGAGATTCGAAAATTAAGGCAGCAAATGATAGAAATGCATCAAACTTGGGTTAATGGGTTGCCGCCTCCTCCATTTCCCATTGATAATCTTGAATACCTTTCTAGCTTGCCTTCACTATCACATGCACGATTTCCTATTTTTGTTGACATGCCACAACATGCATTAGAGTCTACTCAGGGTAACACTATCCAAACACTTCCAATATTTATTTCCTCACTCCTCAACACCAAACTACCACATACTCAACTCCACTTGTTGTTCATGCTTTTATGGTGCCACCCCCACCTGAAGATCCTACTTTTAATATCTATCAAATGATTGTGATTCCTCACTCTACAAGTGAGCTTGTGTTGAATATTTCTGGTGATCAGTATCATGCTCTTGATCCCATATTTAAGTTGACTGGTCCTTATGGTTGCACTCACCCGCCTGAATTTTCTCTTAACACTAAGAAGCCTGTTATGACGGAAAAATAAGAGAAAATGACCAAAGAATTAAGAAGTTTGGAACTATCTATAAGGAACGTCCAAGGACTCGAGGGTTACAAAAGTGTCTCGTATAAAGATCTTTGCATGTTTCTAGGTATTAATCTCCCTCTTGGCTTTAAAATGCTGAAGCTTGAGAAATATGATTGGCTTGGTGATCCGGTGGCACATTTGAGGTGTTATTGTAACCAACTAAGGGGCGCTGGAGAGAAGGAAAAATTACTCATGGTTTATTTCGGTCAGAGTTTTCCAAGTCTAACTTCAGAATGGTTTATTGATCAAGACATCGACAAGTGAAATAGTTGGGATGACCTGGCTAATAAATTCGTGCAACAATTCCAAAACAATATAGAGTTGATCCCTAATGAGAAATCCCTAACTTATATGAAGAATAAGAGTACTGAAAGTTTTAGGGAGTATGTGATTATATGGCAAGAACAAGCTGCTAGGGTGAAACTGCCAATGAAAAAAAGTAAGATAGTGGAGGTGTTCATTCAAGCACAGGATGAAAAATATTATCATTTCTTGTTACCTGCATTAGGCAAGCCATTTATTGAGGTCCTAAAAATAAGGGAGATGACAAAGGATGGAATCAAGACCATTCGCATTATGAATTTTGTAGCATTGAAAGAAACTACTCAAGCAATTAAAAAGGTTCATGAAATGTTGAAGGAAAGAAGAATAAGGAAGATGTTGCTGCTATTGTAGCTGGAAAATGTGCACGTCAAAGAAGACCACGTCGTTGTTACCCTCAGTCTCAAGCCTAAGTTCATATCCAAGCTCTATGTAATCACTCCCAAAATCCATTATACTCCATTTCCCCGCCCTAATATCCAATATATAGTGCACAACCAGATGTTCAACCCCCTTCTTATCCATAATGGCACACACCAACTCCTCAGAGTCATCCTCTAACTCCACAAATATACCAAAGACCTTCTAAGTTTCATTTTTAATCCAAGACAAACAATGAAATAAGACAGAAGCCAAGGAATAATTTCACACCAATTGGGGAATTGTATGCCAATTTATTCCAAAGATTGGTACAGCTGGGCATAATCACTTCTCTACCTGGGTACACTCCTAATCCACATTCAAAAAATTTTGATCCTAATGTACGATGTGCATATCTTTTAGATGTTCAGGGTCATAGTATTAAAGATTGTTGGGATTTGAAAAAAGAAATTAAAAAGATGATTCTAGATAAATTAATTATGGTGCAGAACATTGACAGTGAGGAAAGCTCTAGTCATGCTGATATACAACCCAGTGGCTAAGATATCAAGCTCAGAAATTAGGAAGTCACTTTTCTTCTTGCTAGGATGGATGTTTGGTAGTTTGTTTTTTTCCTTTCTGTTATCCGAATAATTTCAGGGTTGTAGTTCAGGATCTATCTTTATTTTGTTTCTTTATTGTATTTGTTCAAACCTTTCTATTTTTCCTTCCAATAAAATATAGTATTATTTTTCTTTATTTCATTTTAGTTTGTTTATTTTTCTTCTTTACATAATACATGTTATGTTGGTTCTAGTGATATGACATGCTTATGGAATTTTCAGCTAGATCTTCTAATTTAGTTTAATCATGGAGCATTGAATCAGAGGGCTAAAGTTAAAAAAAATATCTGAGAAATAGGTAGAATGTTAAGACATTTAGTGACCATGTTGAAGCCTTCTTTGAAAATTAAGGCAATTATTTTTTAGAATCACAAGAATAACTTGGTCATCAATTGTAAGGCATGTCTCAATTAGGCCAAACAGTGGATCCAGAATATTATATCATGAAAAATAGGAAGATAAGCAAATCCATAAAAGCATGAGTCATTCAATGTGAGTCATTGAGTGATATACAACAAAGGTGGAGTTGTATGATGGACACGTGCAGAATAAGAAGTGCCACACATCCTCAGTTTAAGTTAATGTTGTTAAAGTGTTACAAATGATTTTCATCTTTCACTTCATATTACATGATGTGTACTGGCATTTTCAAGGATTAATATGACGAAGTCATTTCATTTTGCAATCCAAACATTGTGCCACCCTTTGTTTACCCTGTTTGAGCTTCAGTTCTATTCTTTTTCATTCCCCACTTTTGGAATCAAGATAGAATCAGCAAAGTTCAAGAAAAAGTGTCGAGTAAAAATAGAGTTACAAAAAAAACAAAAAAAAAGAAAAAAAAGTGTGTCAAAAAAAAAAAGAAAAGAGAAGCTTGTCAAGAAAAATAGAGTCAGAAAAAGTATTAAAGAGAAAAAGATTCAATAAAAGAGAAAAAGAATAATAGAAATCAGAGTCAAGCAAAAGAAAAAGTTGTCAAAACTATGTTTGACCTAATTCTCCTCTTTCGAGTGTGAGATACGTAGGCAGCCCTACTCTGGATTCGATCCACCAAATAAACAATTGAGAATTATCCTATTAAAAGAAACTAGGGCATGAGTTAATCTTCATTTTTGGAGTCGATTCCAAAGTTGTAAGTCCCACCCTACTTTAAGTGTTGTTTAGGACTCATGTCATCCTTTCTTTCTAACCTTATCCAAAAGTCAAGTTACAACAAAAGAAAGACCTTCAGATCAATCTTTGAGAATGTTAAGACTAAGCACACAATGAATATGATGATGCATTTTTGTAACTACTTGTCTTTCTTAGAATAAGGAATTAGGAGAGAAATAAAATTAGAGAGTCTTATTGGTGAAAACCCTCACGGACACCGTAAGATGATGGTAAGTAGAGAGAAATAAAAATGAGAGAGTCTTATTAGCAAAAACCCTCACGGGCACTGTAAGACGATGGTAATTGAGAGAAATAAGAATAAGAGAGTCTCATTACCTTAGAGCAATGGTGAACTGAGAGAAATAAAATGAGAGAGAATTGTTGGCAAAAACCCTTTAAGGTGTCACTAGTCGAATGAGGTCTATAAGTGCAATTGGCCTATGAAAACAAATCAATTTCAGGGTCATTAACTCAACAACAATTGGTGAAATTTTGGATGAAAAAATTAGGCATCTTAATCCAAAATGCATGTCATAATTATTGGAGTTGACTGTCACTTTCAGACAAATTTTGCTTTTCTCCATTTCAATGGGGATATTCATTGTTTGTCTTACTTCTTTACATTTTTATTTGTGTTTTCTTGAGTCAGTTATTCAAATGGAAAGTTAGTTTTCTTGTGTTTTTGAGTCAAATCAATGTCAAAGCAAGTTAGAAAAGATTTCAAAATTTGCTACCAACTTCTTCAATTGCACAAAGAAAGAAAAAAAGGCCAGCGCATAAAAGAGACATGATTTTGAGTTAAAATGAGGCATGCAGAAAGTTTTGTCAACAGACAAATCTAGGAACTCATGGTAATACCAAGGTTCAAAGGGTTTATCTGAGAAGCATAGCAAAGAAGAGATACTGGTTTATTTCAGAGTCACTCTTAATAATTTGAGTTTGGGTCAATGATACAGCAAGTCAATGACATATGTTAATATTTGGAAGTAAGGTTAAATGTGACGATGCTAAGAGTGATTACCATGAAAGCTAAAGCCATAAGCCAGCCACCATATTTTAAACTCACAAGTTTTCTTTGTTGAAACAGAAAATATGTTACCTTCAAAGCAAGGACTTCAGAGCATAAATATCAAGTGCTGCAATACCTCACTTTTACAGATGTAGGAAGCAATTTTGCTGCACAGGTTTGATAATCAAATCATGGTAAAAATTCATCATCCTAAATCCCTCGGAGACATACTTCCTTGTCCAGATATTTCAGTTTTGAATTGTTAGGTTATACACTTCTTAAATTGAACCTTCATTCCTAGAAGATGTACTTTCTAGTCGAGTCATTCCCTTGACTCCTAGAAGATATACTTTCTAGTTGAGTCATTCCCCTTGATCCTAGAAGATGTACTTTCTAGTTGAGTTATTCCCCTTGACTCTTAGAAGATGTACCTTCTAGTCGAATCATTCTCCTTGATTCCTAGAAGATGTACCTTTTAGTTGAGTCATTCCCCTTGACTACTAGAAGATGTACTTTCTAGTCGAGTCATTCCCCTTGACTCCTAAAAGATGTACTTTCTAGTCGATTCTTTCCCCTTGACTCCTAGAAGATGTACTTTCTAGTCGAGTCATTCCCCTTGACTCCTAGAACATGTACTTTCTAGTCGAGTCATTACCCTTGACTCCTACAAAATATATATTCTAGCTGAGTCATTCCCTTTGATTCCTAGAAGATGTACCTTCTAGTTGAGTCATTCCCCTTGACTTCTAGAAGATGTGCCTTCTAGTCAAGTCATTCTCCTTGACTCCTAGAAGATGTATCTTTTAGTCGAGCCATTTCCCTTAACTCTTGGAAGATGTACCTTCTAGTAGAGTCATTCCCCTTGACTCCTAGAAAATGTACCTTCTAGTTAATTCATTCCCCTTGACTCCTAGAAGATGTACCTTCTAGTCGAGTCATTCCCCTTGATTTCTAGAAGATGCACTTTCTAGTTGAGTCATTCCCCTTTGACTCCTAGAAGATGTACCTTCTAGTTAAGTCATTCCCCTTGACTCCTAGAAAATATACCTTCTAGTCAAGTCATTCCCCTTGACCCTAGAAGATGTAATTTCTAGTTGAGTCATTCCCCTTTGACTCCTATAAAATGCACTTTCTAGTCGAATCATTCCAATTAACCCATAGAAGATGCATTTCCTTGTTTGTGTTTTTAAAGTAGTTATGATGTGACTTTCACAAATGTCCTCTGATGATAAAATAGAAAAAAATTTATTCCTTTTATTTGGAACTTCACTTTTGGAGCCTCCTAAAAAATAGGACTTTCCTTTTGTGGCAAATGGAGTCTCTCTTTATTATAACCTTTGTTTGGGATAATTTTCTTTCTATTTTTTATGTGATTTCAGAATCCCGCCTGAAGAATAGGGCAAATAAATGAAAGGTCAATAAACAAGGTAAAAAAATTAAAAGTCAACCAACAAGATGAGGAAATTGAAATTCAACAGATTGAAGAAATAGCAAGTCAGGAGCCCGTATGGAGAATATGGTGACGAAATAGCAAGTCAAGAGCCATGGAAAGCTGCATAGATAGGACTTTAGTAATTTTACTTATGTTCTTAACTTGTAATTTTCATTTTTGATGTAATGATAGAGCCGAAGACCGGAACCTCGACACGACCTCACTCGACTCTCCAACTCGGTATAGTCCTTCTCCTTCCAACCCTTTGAAATACATGTGACTCCATCCCAATATATCTGGATAAGTAGGATGTCAAAAATCAAGAATTAGTTGCATTCCTTCCTTTTGTTTCCTTCGTTCAAAAAATGGTCGAGTCAAAATTCAATCTCGTTGTCTACTTCTTTGTCTGAAAATACTTTGTGTTTATATTAAAAGAGGGGCATGATGTAGAAAGATAATTTCGTCCCTCCCAAAATCAATTTTGAATACACTTTATCGCGTACCTTGTCCCCGTGTGATAATCCTTCCACTAAAAGCCAAATAAATAAATCCATCACAAATTAACACCCCACCCAATCAAATTTA
>NC_061116.1:188060608-188072380 GCF_002878395.1 Capsicum annuum
TGTGTCTCAAAGTCAAGGTTTAGATTGTTTTTTAATTTTTAATGGTCCAATCTGGATGAACTATGCATACTTGATTTCCGTCCCTTGGGTAGAGATACGTAGGAAACCCTCAGTGGGTCCGGTAATCATTATTTTGGCCTTGGTCTTATTCTTATCCTAGGGTCTTTCTCCTCGTAATCTAGTGTTGTTAGCTAGTCCTAGCTAAGTAGGCTAGTTTCATTTAGTGGTACCGTTCAGTGAATTTGAGTCATAAAGTGGTCTTTCCCTTCTACACATGTCCATGTCAAAATCCCAAGGGTTGGGAATCCTTTGCTCTTATTGATTTTTTGAGTGAATGTCCTATGTGTTATTTCAGGATGGACCCAACCATGAGGTCTAGAGTTTGGATGGTTTCCAAGGTCCCTAAAAAGTTAATCAAGTGGTGGGGTACATTTATCTACTCTGAGAAGCACGTGCTACAGAAAGTGTTGGGTAATCTTATGGCCCTGCTGCATATCACACCCCGTCCAGATCTGATAGAGGCAGTGTTGACCTTTTAGGATTCTGACAATTTGGTGTTTAGGTTTGGGAGTTGTGAAATAATGCCTACTATGGCAGAAATATCTGTTTTGTGTCAATTGTCTTATATCGATCTAAAAATAATCCGAGCCCGCAATTATACGAGCATAAGGTTTCTACAGGGTTATGGGTTAAAAAGTAAAAATAAAAATTTGGGATGCCTCAATCAATCATAGATTTCTCTAAACTACTTATTCGCTCGATTCGGGTCCTTGTAAGGTTTTGATTATTTTTGGGATGAATTTTATATGACTAAGAAGAGTTGGGAAAGAAAGCATCTTGAAGTCTTTACCCTCGATTTGTTAGGCACTTTAGTTTTTCTACAAGAAGAAAGGTGTGTTAATACTCATTTGCAATCTATAATGATGGCCTTATTTCATGAGAAGCAAGGGAACAAGGTTACTCTCATACCTATGATTTTAGTGGATGTGTATAAGGCCTTAACTGAAGTAAAAGGGGGGATGTGTTTTTTAGAAGGAAGTAATCTAGTTTTGCAACTATGGATGATGGAGCATTTGCATTCTCCTTCTTTGATAAAATCAGACATGATTGATGGTTGTTTTTCAAATCGACTGAAAGATATGGAAGAGAGAAGCACTTTGATAAATTCTCATTTCCGGTGGAAGTCGATGTTTGAATTGAATTTCTCAAATCAAGAATAAATGACAATATTCTATGGACCTATCGATGGCTCTACCCGAAAACAATCTTGGTCGGATATAGCATGCAACTCCTTCTAATTTTAATGGGGCTTAACTGTACCCGGCCATACGCTCTCCTTAGGGTAATGCGTAATTTGGGTAAATTACAAGATGTTCCACCAATAATGGACCTTCAAAAAGATGTTGAGTAATTTAGGAATCAAACCAAGGGTGAGATTAAATATGAACAATTCTGGCATAACACAATGTAGCGGGGTGTGGATACTCTAATGGAAGGTTCAGATAATCCAGGGTACACTCAGAGATATAGTTTTTGGCTTCAATCCGTACCTCAAGGTGTCAGCAAGCCATTACCAGTGCAGCTTAGAGGGAGAATACGGGAAGAATGCATAGTTGATGACCGTCAAGATAAAGATGCAGGGGATAAAATAGAGTCTTTTAGGGTCCGATTATCATGTTTGCTTACAACTGTGAAGGGTATCAGAGAAATCTTTTCAGGTGTAATCCTCAAGAGGCAGGAACACGTGCCAGAAGATTCCTCCCAAATATCAAAGTGACATTGCAGTATATGTTACAAAGTTTGAATGGGAGAGTGAGAACTTCACAGACAAGTCCATCTCAGCTAGGGCCATCATGCAACGCAATAGTTTGAAAGGATACTTTCTATCTTTTATTTAGTTTGAGTCCATTTCTTTTCCGTCATTGAATTATTGTGTCTTTGTTAAGTAAGTTTCAAGTTTATTTTAACATTATATTATTTATTATGAGTGTTACGCATGTTGTCCTGTGGGTCTAGAGTGTTGTTCAGTGTTTGTTGATTAGTATTAAGGTTGTCTTAAATTCAAAGTCTGTTTTAGTTGTTTCTTATATGAAATGTAATGATATTGCATTGTGCTTTTTTTTTGTGTTTCTTTATTAAAAAAATCAAATAAAAAACCATCACTTTTTTACATATTTCCCAAACTATACAAGATCTGATTCATGTTCAACATGATACGTAGGCAACCTATTTTTGGGTTTGATCTAATCATTTTGTTTCTTTGTTTTTACTCAGTCTTCCTTTTTTAAAGAAAAGAAAAAGCCATAAAGAATGATAAAAATAAAAGAATAGTGAGAGAAGAAAAGAAAAGAAAGAATAGTGAGAGAAGAAAAGAAAAGAAAGAATAGAGAGAGAAGAAAAGAAAAGAAAGAATAGTGAGAGACGAAAAGGGAAGAAAAAAAGGCTGATGTAAAAAAGAGAGAAGTAAGGGTGAAAATTAGAAAAATGAGGTAAAATGGGAGGGGAAGAAGAAAAATAAGTGTAAGGGAGAGGTCGGGATGATGTTAAAATGGCCTTGTTACCCTCAAAAGCAGGTAGAAATATACATGAATCTAGGACAAATATACAATATGATTGCCATATTTGTTGTGCGACCTAATCCTAACACGTTCTGTCTTAGATGAGCATGTTCTTTCAGATAAAGTGGTTGGTTTGTAGCACTCTGTCTAGTCATCCTTACTTCACTAGATCAAAAGCAAAGCTCGTCATGGCCAACAAAGAGGTAGAAAATTTACTCACTGACCCGAACCAAAGTACTGGGGAAGGGGGTTCAGAACATAACAAGGAGATATTGATACTCATACAACATCTGGCAGAGATGCACCAAGACTAGTGATGTTGGGTGTATTTATGCATTCTAGCATCACTATTCTAGCCTTTTTAGCCTTATTTTGAGGATGATTTATGTGATATATGGTTGATAATGAGATAAATGTCCATAGAAGTGTTAAATCATGTGTTTATTATGTTTAAAGTGAGTTCTAATAAAGCTCATACTTAAAATATTCATTTAAAGTTCAACTTGGAAAACTTGTGTTACTAGCTTGAGCTAGGTGCTTGTCTAGTTGTTTCCTGTGGATTCTATTGTGTTTAAAGTGTTCCTAATGATTTTTATGTGTTATTATGAGTGGAATAACTTGTTGGTAAGGACAAAAGTTCAATTTGTATGAGTCTACAGATGGAACAATAAGTAAAAGATCACTACTAACAAGTTATGTTTAGCTTTTGTTTTGATTCGTCATTATGGGTGTTGTGTTGTGTTTCTCTCTTAATTCGTTTGGTGTGATTATATAGGAGGATTTTGGAGCTGAATATGATGATTTTTTGATGTTAAAGAAGCTTGTAATCCATGGTAAAGATTCCATAAGACAAAGGATCAAGAGGGGAGACTCAACACTTAACCAAATTTTAGAGAGCAAATTCCAGAGAGGTAGGGCAATTTAAGGGCACCTCCCCACTTGGACCGGGGATATAGGTAGGGATAAACCCCACCTGTAGTGGGGCTGAACCCAGGGTGATGCCCACCCACTTCCAATCTCAACATCTGAAGCTTTTCTTGTCCAACATGGAAAGGGCTTGCTCCTACACTATAATTACATGTTGTATCACGTTTTTACACATCTTTTAGCATATTTTGGAGAGCAAAGGTCTTCTACAACTTATTCATTAGTTTTTTATTATTTTTATTTATTTATTTCATGTTTTAGTCATTAATTACTATTTTGTGATTATGATTATGACTATGCGTGGTTAAAATGCCCCCTTTCCGGGGTTGAAGCCAAGAACAAGATTATTATTTCGATGGATTAAGTTTTTTTTCTTTACTTGTCAATATTGGTTGTTTTTTTATTCTCATTTTAACTATTTTAAGGATTTGAGACCCTTAGAATACATCCATTGTCAACCTTGTGAACTCAGGAGAGGGAATAGGGCGATAGAACATGAGAATAAGCGGAGTATGGTTCTTGATTCTTAATAAAATAAGAAACTAGAATTAGTATCTAGGACAGGGATGTACTTAGATACATTACTTTATTCATATGTAGGATGATATTTGCTTATAACTTAAGTGAATTATTACATCCCCGCTCAACGATGTATGTGTAAGGTTCAACTTAGGTAACAGACTAGAGGTTGGGAAACCATAATCACGCAATTAACCATACGAATCAACAACCAAGATAATAAGAGTAATGAATAAAATCCAATAGAATAATATGATTGTTCAGATTGATTCAACCCTGGGTTTTCTTCTATTGATTCTCTCAAGATCTTTACTTACGCTTTATTTTCTTTACTTGCAATTTACAAACTCAATTCTCTCTTTTGGTTACTCTCGCATCAATTAAATCTAAAGTGTGAACTAAAATCAAATCTTTGCCAAAACTAGTCTTTATAGGATTGATAACTCGTCTTTGTTAAAGGCCACTACATTACTTGGTAGACCACGTACACTTACGTGTGCACTTGGGTATTGTAAGGTTTTTGGTGCCGTTGCCGGGGAATTGTATTTTGGCAATTGTTTATTTTAGTTTTACTTTTAGGTTTATTTGGTATTCTTACACTTGGTCTTAGTTTTGTTCTTGCAGGAAATAGGTTTTTAAAGTTGATAAGCTGATAAGGGATTGGGAGTTGGTAGAACTAAGCCCGGAACCTAAGAAACTTTACCATTAATTCTGGAGAGAAGCAATCCTTCTCCCTAGAATTCCTTAAATCCAAGAAGTCCAAGAGAATACTATTCCTTTGGCTGAACAATCCAAGAAGTCCAAGAGAATACTATTCCTTTGGCTGAACAACAAGCAGCTGGTAGGAAGGTTAGGGAAGTGGCAGTCTTACTTCCAGTGAACTTGACTTCCCCAATTCAAAGACCGGCAACTGGGCGGGATTTTGAGTTGAAACATAATATGGTACAACTTCTTATTAGTAGTGGATAGTTTGTAGGGATTTTACATGAGATCTACAGTCCCCTTGCAAACCTTCATTGAGCTTACTAATACATTCACTCCAACTGGGGTGACTCTAGATTTTGTGAGGCTGACACTGTTTCCCCATTCACTTTTGGGGTAAGATAAAAGGTGGTTGAATTCTGAGCCGGATAATTCAATCACATCATGGAATAACTTAGCCAGAAATTTCCTTATTAGATTTTTTCCACCAGGCAAGACTACGAGACTTCGCAGTGAGATAGTGAACTTCAAACAAAAGCCTGATAAAAACCTCTATCATGCTTGGGAATTCTTTAAGGCTCTTCTTTACAAGTTTCCACACTACCAACAGTCTAATGAGGTACTTGCTCATTCTTTTGTAGAATCTCTTGATCACAACACAAAGATTTTGCTAGATTCAACCGCAGGTGGTCAAGCGTTGGAGCTAACTTATGATGAGCTGTACACATTACTAAACTGCATAGAATAAGAAACTCTAGAGTGGAATTCAAATTCAAAAAGTTCCACGAAAAGAGCTATGGGCGTATTAGAGGTAGACCAATTTATAGCTTTGTCAGCACATGTATCTGCCTTAAAAAATTTCATCAACACATCATTCAACAGCATGAAATTAGGAGCAACGTATCCTGCAGCCATAGTCAATGCTATTCAACAAGCTATAGGTTGGTGTAAAGTATTCAAAAATAGTGGTTATGAGGCTACTATGTATGCCTCAAATTTGTAATATGTCATATTTGTAGGTAATTCTCAAAGGACAAATTATTGTAATGCCTATAACATGAAGTGGTAGACTCGGCCTTAGAATGCACAGCAATAATAAATCCCACAGCCATAAGCCCAATTAAATCAATCAATAAGCAATATAGAAGAGATCTTGAAACAACTCTTAGCTGGGCAAGAACAAGTATTTGTGGATATGAAAAGTCAATAGACCAAATTACAAAATTAGAAAGTGTCCCAGAGAAGCTTAGAGTTGCAAATTGGGAAATTACAGCAAGCATAAAATACTAGGCCACGAGGTGGTTTGCCAGCAGATACAGAAAATCCAATCCAGGATATGGTAATCACTTAAAGAAGTGGTAAAGAGCTTTAAGGAAAACCTCCCAAGGAAACAAATGAGGTAGATTTTGATGTGTTGACCCAACAGGTAAATAACAGTGTTGCTAAAAATTCAAGAAAGTCTGAGTACTTGAAAGAAGAAGCTGCTGAATTGGAAAACAAAAAGATATTGCCACTCCCATTCCCCCAAAGGAAAATCAAAGAGAAAGGGAATGCCCTGTTCAAAAAGTTCATTGATACATTCAAATAGCTTCATACTAACTTACCTTTGCTAGATATTTTGCAAAGTATGCCTACATATGCAAAGTACTTGAGAGATATGGTGGCAAAGAAGGTGAAATTGTAAGATATGGGAGCAATAACCCTCACTTAAGAGTGTAGTGTGGTAATGGTATAGAAGATCCCAAAGAAATTGAAAGATCAGGTAAAGTTTGCTATCCTTATTCAATTTGGGAGGAAAGAGGTCCATGCATTGAGTGATTTAAGGGCAAGTATAAACTTGATTCCCCCATCCATGTTTGAAAAATTGGGCTTGGCAAAGCCTAGATTGACCATCGTTGTTTTGCAGCTAGCAGACGGTTCCATGGCATATCCAGAAGGAATAATTGAGGATGTCGTCATTAAGGTTGGTAAATTTGTTATTCCTACTAACTTTATTATTCTGGATTTTGAGGCAGACGAACAGGTACCAATTATTTTAAGGCATCCATTCTTAGAAACCGGAGGGGCCTTGATTAATGTTAGAGAAGGCATACTCAAAATGAGGCTAGAGGATGAAGAAGTGGTATTTGATGAATATAAATCACCCATAATTATGTCCCAAGTTAAAGATTTGTGTATGATCAATATTATTGAAAGGGACAAGTGTGGGGTGGCTAGTCCATAAAGGACCTTCTCAAACTTCCTAATTGACTAGCCTAAGACTCTATCTCCTAAGCCTAACATAATGGAAGTTGATGATCCTGAAAAGGCTAAAGTTGATAAACCTACTGCTCTTGAGAATTCATACCCAAAAGGGGTAAAAAGGATAATAAGATGGCCTCCAAGTGTAAGGAAAAGATAAAGAAATATGGTTGAGTTGAGTTGGGTTGTGCCGTGATACTAAATCAGGCACTGCTTGGGAAGAAACCCAAGTTAATTAGGTATGCTTTCTTTTCAATTTTTTTTAAGTTTTTATTTCATGTAGCTTTTGTTTTTCGTTGAATCACAGGTTAATAGGAAGTCTGAGCACCATAAACTTGAGATAAGAAGCATGGAAAAGTCTAAGTGTAAGGTCCCATGGATCTCCTTTATACAAAAAGATGCTACTAGCAAGGCCTAGAGGCCTCAGGGAGTATTTCTATCTCTTACTTTAAAAAGTTCACTTTGGGGACAAAGTAAATTTGTAAGTGTAGGTTTGAGGAAATTCCTAAATTTTGGTTCAATTTAAAAATTTTAGTGTGAGATATTCTTGTTGGTGCTATTTTTGATTACGTGATGCAAGTGGGTCTGTTCGTAATAGCATGTTGATTGAATGAATTTCTATGTTTTGAAACTTTTAGGCTCATATTTGTGACTCTTATACTTTTTGGCTTAAATTTGAATTTGTGCTATTGTTTGGTTGGGATTCTATGAGGATCCTATCGAGTTGAGTATGTATTATGAGAATGTGATATTTTTGTATATTCCTTGTTGAATGTGATGTCTAGAACTTTCTCGGTGTGTGTGTGAAGCAAAATAAAGAATGTGGGTTTAGGAGATGATTTAGGCATTTCTTTGATAACCTTGTTTTACACCTTCTATTTTTCCTACCCTTTATGCATTATCCTAGTTAACCTCATTGAGCCTTTAGCTTATTTTCTTTGGTATCCTCATATGTAGCCTAATCTCCTTCTTTGATAGACCATAATTTGATCCAAAAAGCTCCAAAGTGCTTTAATGAAAAAAAAAAGAAATAATTGAAAAAGGAGTTTGAGAAATTAAAGAAGAAAAGGTGAAATTGTTGCCCCAAGGTAATAGTTATTGGTGTTAATAATTGATGTGAGGTGGATGGGTGTGATGTAATTTATGCTAGAATATTGTCGTGATTGTGAAAAAAAGAGAAAAAAATTATTCTTGTGGTAGTAAACTAGGTGTCCACCAAGTATTTGTGAAAATACTTAAAAGAGATGGGAAAAAAAGGTATGGATGAATGAGTAAGTGTAGTTTGGTTGTTGGAAAGTGATTTTAAATGTATAATGTAGTGTATTAAAGCACTTAGAGAGGTTAGTCACTATTCTCAAATAGTTTCTACCCATCCCTTAGCCTACATTACAACCTGAAAAAGTCCTAATTGATCTTAAGTTTTATATTCGACTATTAGTGGAGCATTACACTAAGGGAAAGCATATGGTTCATTTGTGTGTAACTTGTGAATTCCTTGTGAGAGTGAGCATAACTTGATTTTTGTACCCTTCATGTTATGAATTGCTTAATTGTGAGAGATTATGGTTAACTCTCTTGTTGTGAGGGGAACATATTTGATGAATGTGGGTGAATTGTATAATGTCCTTGATTGAATGATATACATGATTTTTCCAACTTGGTGAGTCAATTCTTGAGGCGAGGATGTTTTGGAGTAGTGTTCATAAGCTTTCAATTGTGTTTGTAACATGCTTAGTATAGTAACTTGCATTTGATATAGTCATTGTAGTACTAGCTTGAATGTCTTGCATTTAGTAGAAGTGTAGAATCTCCAGCTCATGTGGTTTATAGAAAATAGTTGTTCGAGGATGAACAAGGCATTAAGTGTGGGGTGGTGATGTTTGGTGTATTTATGCATTCTAGCGTCACTATTCTAGCCTTTTTAGCCTTATTTTGAGGATGATTCATGTGATATATGGGTTGATAATGAGATAACTATGTATAGAAGTATTAAATCATGTGTTTATTATGTTTAAAGTGAGTTCCAATCAAGTTCGTACATAAAAGATTCATTTAGAGTTCAACTTGGAAAACTAGTGTTACTAGCTTGAGCTAGGTGCTTGTCTAGTTAATTCCAGTGGATTCTATTGTGTTTAAAGTGTTCCTAGTGATTTTAATGTGCTATTATGAGTGCAATAACTTGTTGGTAATGATAAAAGTTCAATTTGAATGAGTTTACAACTGGAACAATAAGTGAAAGATCAATGCTAACTAGCTATGTTTAGATCTTGTTTTGATTCGTCGTTATGGGTGTTGTGTGGAGTTTCTCTCTTAATTCGTTTGGTGTGCTTATGTAGGAGGCTTTTGGAGCTGCATATGATGATATTTTTATGTTGAATAAGCTTGGAATCCTTGGGAAATATGCCACAAGACAAAGGATAAAGAGGGGAAACTCAACACTTGACCAAATTTCAAAGAGCAAATTCCAGAGAGGTAGGGCGATTTGAAGGCACCACCCCACTTGGACCGGGGATATAGCCATGGATCCAACCCACCTGTATATGGGCTGAATCTATAGTACCTCCTCACCCACTTCCAGTCTTAACATCTGAAGCTTTTCTTGTCCGACACGGAAAAAGCTTGCTCCTACACTATAAATACATGTTGTATCTCGTTATTACACATCTTTTAGCATATTTTGGAGAGAAAAGGTCTGCTACAACTTCTTCATTAGGTTTTTATTATTCTTATTTAGTTCATTCATATTTTTAGTCATTAATTACTATTTTGTGATTACGATTATGACTATGCGTGGCTAAAATGCCCCCTTTTTGGGGTCCAAGAACATGATTATTATTTCTATGGATTAAGTTTCTTTTCTTTGATTATCAATATTGGTTGTTTTTTTATTCTCATTTTAACTATTTTAAGGATTTGCGACCCTTAGAATACATCCACTGTCAACCTTGTGAACTCGGAAGAGGGAATAGGGCGATGGAACATGAGAATAAGTAGAGTATGGTTCTTGATTCTTTATAAATTAAGAAACTTGAATTAGTATCTAGGACAGGGATGTACTTAGATACCTTACTTTATTCATATGTAGGATGATATTTGTTAAGAACTTAAGTGAATTGTTACATCCCCCTCAATGATGTAGGTGTAAGGTTGAACTTAGGTTATAGACTAGAGGTTGGGAAACCATAATCGTGCAACTAACCCTACGAATCAACAACCAAGATAATTAGAGTAATGAATGAAATCCAATAACATAATATGATTGTTCAGAGTGCTTCAACCCTGGTTTCCTCCTATTGATTATCTCAAGATCTTTACTTACACTTTATTTACTTTACTATAAATACTAGGCATTTTGAAACAGTTTTTCTCATAATTTACAATCTTATTCTATCAAACTCTCTCAATTGTTCAAATTATCTCTTCAAGTGCTCAATTTTATTTTATTATTTTACATTACAAATATCAGGTGAAAGTTTTAAAAAGTTTTTCAACTTTTGGATACTTCAAAAATTTTGTATTGTTGTTCCATCACTTACTTTTAATTTTTAATTAGTGTATTATTTGTTGAATATTTATTTTTATTAGTTTTGTATTTTTTGAATATTTTTTAGTTTATTTTGTAATATGGATAAATTAAGAAATGTCGATAAAAATGTTAGAAATTTATGTTATGAAAGTGGTAAAGGTAGTCAAAAAAGAAATTGGTGTCGGTTCCGGTAGAGGTAGTTCAAGTACTAGATATACCTGTGTGCCTTCGGTACCAAGTAGCGAACCCTTTGAGGATGAAATGTGTATAGGTGCTCACGATATAATTTTTTTAAAAGCTCAAGAAAATTATAGTATAGAAGAAGAGAATGAAGTAGACGTAGTTGATTTAAATAGGGATGATGATGTTATTGGTGATACACCCAAAGTCGATAATGCTAATGTTGGATCTGAATTGGTACGGTTAATCTTTCTCCCCGGCCCCTTGTAAGATCTCGTAGAAAAATTAGAATTGTGTGAAAAAAATTTTGGAAGTAGAAGGAAGTACTAAGGTCCAATCCAATCTTTGTCAACAATTATATGAGCATAAGACCGGAGGTAATAAAGGTGGTACGAGTGCGTTGTTGAGACATTTGAAAAATGAACACTCAATAGAGCTAGTTGCGACAAAAGATGGTAGGACTCCTAGGGGTCTAACTCAAACTAGATTAAACCCAAGAACCGGTCAATTAGTTTAGAATTATAATAAAACAAAGGACGTAAAGAATTAGCAAAAATGAAATTTGTGGATTTTTTGTCTTTTTCTTTTTCTTCTTTTGAAGATTTTATTCATTATATTCAAACAATTTATAATCCTATGTTTACAGGTATTTCTAGAAGTACATATCGATCCGATCTTTTTAGACTACATGCACAATATATTTATTATTTATCTGCATTATTAAAAATTCTTTCATGTAGAGTTGCTCTAACTTCTGACTTTGACCGTGTTTTTAATAAAAATAATTATTTAACAATTACTTGTCATTGGATAGATAGTAATTTTGTTATGCAAAAATGTATTTTAGCATTTTTGTATGACGAAGAACGTAGACACACTGAAAAATTTATTTCTGAATCTATTTCAAAAATTGCAAAATATTATGATATTGAAAAAAATATATTATGTACACCTTTCGATAATGCATCTAACAATAAGACTATTGTTCACTTATTAAAAGTTGAACTTTCTCCACCGTTATCCGAAATATTTCATGTTAAGTATGTTAGTCACATATAATTTAATTGTAAAAGATGGACTTACATTTTTTTAACTAAGTATTGAAAAGGTTAGGCGTGT
>NC_061116.1:188075380-188088600 GCF_002878395.1 Capsicum annuum
CAAAATATAAAATCCCTTAGATGAATTAATTACACACTCACACACGGCCATTTGCATGAACATGACTTAAAGTTTTTATAACTCCCGAGCTTGGCTACGTGTGAATGGTCTTGAGCTAGTTGTACTTGTATCATCCTCTCCATATTGAAGGGAATTTTTCCTCAAATTCGGTGGATGTTCATCCTTAACCCTGGCAATAGGAGAGAGGTCACATATATTGAAGGTGTTGTGCACTTGATATTTTGGAGGAAGGTCAATTTTGTAGGCATTATCATTAATTCTTTCAAGTACTTGAAAGGGACCATCACCCCTCGGAATCAACTTGGTTTTCCTTTGTGAAGGAAAACGGTCTTTTCTAAGGTGCACCCAAACCCAATGACCCGGTTCAAGAATAAGGTTTCTTCTCCCCTTGTTTGCTCTCTTAGCAATCTCTTGATTTTTTATTCTCAAGCTTTTGCCTCACTTTCTTATGCAATTTATTCATGGCTTCGGCCTTCTTGCTTCCATCTAAGATAATCATAAGATCGCTTGGAAAAGGAGTTAAATCCAAAGGGATGAGGGGGTTGATGTCGTATACACACTCAAAGGAAGTCATTCCCGTACTTGAGTGTATAACCTGATTATATGCAAATTCCACCAAAGGTAGGTGGTCCTCCCATGAAGTCATTTTGCCTTTAACCATTGATCGTAACATAGAACCTAAAGTCCTATTTACAACCTCATTTTGGCCATCAGTTAGTGGGTGGAAAGATGTAGAGAATAGAAATCTAGTTGACTTCCAAAAGTGACTAAGGAACTTAGAGTCCCTATCACTTACAATGGTCCTCAGAACACCATGCAATTTGACAATATTTTCAACTAATAAAGATGCCACACTTAATGCATCTTCACTTTTTGAACAAGGAATGAAGTGTGCCATCTTAGAAAGCTGATCAATCACTACAAAAATGCTATCCCTACCTCATCTAGTCCTCAGTAATCCTAACACAAAATCCATAGATATATCAAGCCAAGGACGTAAAGGAGTGGGAAGCGAGGTATACAACCCATGAGGGAGGAGCCAAGACTTGGCTCCCTTGCAATCTAAACATTGGCCACAAATCCTAGATACATCCTTGTGCATTCTAGGCCAATAGAATTGCTCCTCCAATATCCCGAGGGTCTTATCAATCCCAAAATGACCCATTAGACTACCATCATGCGCTTCCCTCACAAACAACTCTCTCCAAGAGCTAGAAGGTACACACAATCATCTACCTTTAAACAAGTAACCATGAAATTTGGCATAGGGATTTGAACCCTTATCCGAAACCCACTTGTCCCTACCCAATTCTTCTCATTCCTTACAGATAGGAGAAAAGTGAGGGTCCTCGGGATACAATTCCTTTAGGCTCTCCAAACCCATTAACTTTGAATACAAAGTGGACACAAATACATGTTTTCTAGATAAGGCATCAGCAACCACATTGTCCTTACCCTTCTTGTATTGAATAACGTAAGGAAAGGTTTCAAGAAATTCAATCCATTTGGCATGCCACCGGTTAAGCTTGTCTTGTGCCTGTAGATGCTTCAAGGATTGATGATCCATTCGGATCACGAATTCTTTAGGCCACAAATAATGTTTCCAACTGGCCAAGGCTCTAATCAAGGCATACAACTCTAAATCATACGTAGAGTAGTTTAGAGTTACTCCTTTGAGTTTTTCGCTAAAGTAGGCAATAGACTTTAATTCTTGCATTAAAACCATGCCTATGCCAAATTTTCTAGCATCACATTCGACCTCAAAAGTCTTGTAAAAATTCAACAATTATAGCAAAGAGGCCGAGATGAGCATAGCTTTCAAGTCCTCGAAGGCCTTATATTGTTCATCTCCCCACTTGAAAGGCCGATCCTTTTTAATCACTTCAGTAAGGGGGCAGCAATAGTGCTAAATCCTTTGACAAAACTTCTATAAAAACTAGCCAACCCATGGAAGCTTCTCACTTCTCCTACGGTTTTGGGAGTTGGACAATTTTTAATAGCGTCAATCTTAGATTCATCCACTTCGACCCCTCTTGAGCTCACCATAAACCTAAGAAATACAACCTCATGGATATCAAAATAACACTTTTCTAGATTAGCATATAACTTCTCCTTTTGGAGAACATCAAACACACATTGTAAATGTTTTACAAGCTCATCTAAGGACTTACTATACACCAACATATCATCAAAGTATACAACAACAAACTTTCCAATAAATGGCTTCATCACATGATTCATTAGCCTCATGAAAGTACTTGGATCATTTCCTAGGCCGAATGGCATAACCATCCATTCATAGAGAATGAATTTAGTCTTGAAGGTGGTTTTTCATTCATCACCTGGTTGCATACGGATTTGGTGATAGCCACTCCTCAAATCAATTTTAGAAAACAAACATGAACCACTCAATTCATCAATCATATCATCTAGTCTAGGAATAAGGTGATGATATTTTACCGTTATCTTATTAATGGCTTAGCAATCAACGCATATACACCAAGTCCCATCTTTCTTGGGAACTAGTAGTACCGGAACCGCACAAGGACTCATGCTTTCCTTGATGTACCCTTTGTTGAGAAGTTCCTCAACTTGGCATTGCAATTCCTTGGTATCCTTCGGGTTCCTTCTATAAGCTAGTTTGTTGTGCAATTGTGAGTGCGGTACAAAATCAATTTGGTGCTCAATGCCGCAAAGTGGAGGCAATCCTTTTGGCAATTTCTTTGGGAAGACATCCTCATAATCCTGCAAAACATGAGAAATAGGAGGAGAAATAGAAATATTAGTGGGGTTAGTATTAGAAAAATGAGCCAAGAGAAGCATCGGAGTGTCCTCATCATAATCCATAAGTAGTTCCTTCCTCCTAGCATCATCACCATGCTACCGTGCCCCTTAGAATTTAGGGACCCCTCAGCCTCCCCTACTTCCTCACTCTTGGATTCCCGTATTTTCTCCTCGCTCTCAACTTTCTTTCCCTTTTCCCTTAATTCCCATATCTTTTGGTGTAATTCATTTACTTGGGAAGGCAATAAGGTATGAAAAGCAACCTTTTGGACATCCTTCTCAAGTGTATACCGATTGGACCTTCCATAATGTTTGGTTGACCTATCGTATTGCCAAGACCTTCCTAACAACAAGTGACAAGCTTGCATTGGTATCACATTACAAAGCACCTCATCATGGTAGTTGGCAACCTTAAAATGTATCACACATTGCCTTGTGACTTTAACTCGCCATATTCATTCAACCATTGCAACTTGTAAGGACTAGTGTGAGGTGTAGTCGGCAATTTCAAGAAGTTCACCATTGCAACACTAACAACATTCGCACAACTTCCACTATTTATCACCATAGTGTACACGCTTCCCTTCATAAGACATTTATTATGGAATAACTTATCCTATTGGCTAGGATCATCTATCATCTTACTAATCATGGCACACCTCACTACAAAGTTTGGAACCACTCAATCCCCTTCTTATAGATAAGCATCCTCATATTCATCATCATCATCATATGGCTTTCTCTTGACTATCTCTCTATCTTAAGGCTCGGCCTCACTCTCATCACCCTTATTACCCACTTCTTCTCCAAAAAAATACAACCTACCTTCTCTTAGGATTACATTGCATTGGTTAGGGCATCATTGGCTTTATGCCCCCAACCTTGGCACTTAAAGCATTGGAACCCTTTAGGATTAGGATACTTGTGAATTTCTTGCCTCGGAGGGATTTTATGGGCTGTTTTGGGCTCGGGCAGCCTAGTAGTGGTGGGTTGGTCCTTGTTTTTGGGCCAGCCTGAAGAGGATTGAACCATATCCTTTTCCATCGGCCAACCCAAGGTTGATTGTCCCTTTGCTTTGAAAAACGGCCTCTCTCTAAGTTCCCTTTCAATATCAAGAGTCACTTGGAAAATACCTTCGACGGTGTCAAACTTGTGAAGTGTCAAATGAGTGGAGATCTCTTTGTTCTATTAGTTGCAAGATGTATCTCATACATAGTTTAAGCAGTAGAAAAGAGAGAGGCTCAAATATAGGGCCTATAGAATAAGAAAAGTTTGCTACTGCCTTCTTAGATAGGTTATTTCCGTTGCAATTGTAAAAGGCTAGGGTAGTATAGTTCATCAAACTGATGCAGGTTAAAATGAGTGTGAAAAAGTATTCCCTTAAGTTTACTCAGTTGGCCAGGTATGCTCCTTATGTGGCAGTGGATAGCAGCTCTAAGATGAGTAAGTTTGTGTCTGGGGTATCTAACAGTGTGGTCAAGGAGTATAGGACCGCAATGCAAATTAAGGAGATAGACTTGTCTAGGTTGATGGTCTATGCTTAATAGATTGAGGAACAGATAACTATGGAGAAAGAGAGGGAGAGCAAGAGGGTTAGAACAAGTAGTTTCATTTTCGCTCAAATGAAGTTAAAAGGTGGAAACCATCCTCAGTTCCACCCAAAATCTTCAGAATCAGCTCTATCTTTAGCTAATGTGTTGATGCCATAAGTAGATTTTCTATTGGTAGTGTTACTCATATTGACAATGATAAGAAAAAGTTAGTTCTGGAAGCTCATCAGCTTGCCAGATTAGGTGTTTGTTTGGTTGATTCATCTGACGATAGTGCTTAGGTTCAAAATAGTTTAAGATAGTAAATTCTTACTGAAGTGCATGGTTCATGTTACTCTATTCATCCAGGGGCCTCTAAGATGTATCATAACTTGAGAGAAGTCTATTGGTGGAGTAGGACGAAGAGAACTATTGTAGAGTTTGTGGCTAAGTGCTCTACTTATCATCCGGTGAAAATTGAGCACTAAAATCCTAGTGGGTCTATGTAGAAGTTCAAAATTCCCACTTGGAAGTGGGAGGAAGTGAACATGGATTATGTGATAGGTTTTGCTCATACTCATCAACAGCATGATTTGATTTCGGTCATTGTGGATAAAATGACCAAATCAGCCTATTTCTTACTAGGCATACTTCTTATTCAGTAGGGGACAATGCCAAGATCTATATTAGACAGTTAGTTAAGTTGTACGGTGTTTCTTTATCTATTATTTAAGATAGAGGTATGCAGTTTACCTCTTACTTTTGGAAAGCTTTTTAGAAGGGTCTTGGTACCCAGGTTCACCTCAGTACAACCATTCACCCTCAGATAGATGGTCATTCAGAGAGGACCATTCAAACTCTTAAGGATATGTTAAAAGCGTGTATTGTTGACTTTAAGGACAGTTGGGATGACAACTTGACTTTGATTGAATTTACGTATAATAACAGTTATCATTACAGAATTCTGATTGCTCTATTTGAGGCTCTATATGTAAGGATATGTAGATCACCGATTGGTTGGTTTAAAGTTGCTGAGGCTGAAGTAGTAGGTCCTGACTTAAAGTTTGATGCTTTAGAGAAAGTATGGTTGACCAGGGAGAGGCTTTAGGCAGCCTAGAGTCGGCAGATTTCTTATGTAGATGTGAGAATAAAGGATTTGGAATTTAAGGTTGGCGACTTTTTGTATCTGAAAATTTCTCCCATAAAGGGAGTGAAGAGGTTTGGTAAGAAGGGGAAGATTAGTCCCCACTATGTTGGTCCTTATAGAAATTTGAGCCATTTTGGAAAGGTGGCTTATGAACTTGAGTTGGCTGCAGCCTTAGTATCAGTGCACCTAGTGTTTCATGTCTTCTTGCTAAAGAAGTGTATGGTTACCCAGCAGTTGTCATTCCCTTAGAAAGTGTAGATGTTCAGAATAGCCTTTCTTACGAAGAAATTCCAGTCGAGATCCTTGATCGACAAATTCATAGACTAAGGAACAAAGAAGTTCCCCTAGTCAAAGTTTTTTGGCGGAATCAATCCGTTGAAGGGGACACTTGGGAAGCAGAAGATGATATGTGAACTAAGTACCCTTATCTTTTCTCTGTGAACTCCAATTCATCTTAAGGAAATAATCTTCTCAGAATTTCTCTTTTCCCATGCTCAGTTTCAGCTACACAGCATTCACATGTCAGTCATGAATTCACAGAACCGATTCAGTCATGCTTTATGTTTCAGACTCAGCCATGTAATCACATTTTCATCATGTATATTTAGCATGTAATCATAGTTCCTCAGTACTTTCAGTTTAACCATTCTCATTCGAGGATAAATATTCCCAAGAGGGAGATATTGTAATACCCCAAAGATCCAAACCAATGTTAGAACCATGTTTCAAGTCATGCATAATACATTATAGCTCCATGATAGTTTTTTGAGTTAGTTTGATGTATATTAAGGACTCAAATAACTCCCAGCTATTAGATGAATCAAAATAATCCTTACAGATTGAACTTTTGAGAAGAATGTTGCTTTAGTCAACTTCAACTGAGCATATCTTTTGTTCTATTGAGAATTTTCCAGCTCAAGACCCACCAATTTATAGGAAATTGAATTATCTTTTTAATGATACCAATTTCGCCCAAATTCGATACTCGGGTGAGAAGTTATGGAACTTTTAGTGCAAAATAGTAGCCCTACGCGATAAGGCTGCATCGCGGTGATGGCCAAATTCATGCTTGTCCTTTCTCAATGTGTCACCGTGATAAGCACCGCATCACGCCAAGGGGCATTTTTATGTTCGTCAATTTCCAGTGAGGCTTGCATTTTATGCCTTAATTTTCTCCTGGTGGCAGTTGCGAGGCATGAATCACAATCACGATGCTTTTTCAGTGTAAATATCGCGATCATAATAGTGACATCTAAAAATCTAGTATATGTATAAAAAGCCCCTTTTTGCCCAATTTTTCTCATTTTTCATCCATTTCTTGAGAAAAAAAACCCTAAGTGGAGCTTGGATAACAATTATTTTGTGATTTTCCTTGAATTCATGGTAAGATTCCTTCAATATCTTGATGAATTTTCAAACATTCAGGACTTGAATTCTTAAACTTTAAGGGTTGATTTGAGACTCGATTTGTGCACCGTTTGTGCTCAACTTTTGATCATAATTTCCTTGTTCTTTGAGGAACCTAGCGATGGTTTCAATTATGGATTCTATTTGAAGGACTCACAAGCCTATTCTTGACCCAAAATTTGACCCGACCTATTATGTGGCTATATGGGTCTTGTTTTACTCCTAATAACACATATATTATGATTTTGATAGCATGACGGCATTCGAGATTGTGGAGTAAAGGAAAATGATTTGGGAACGATTCAAGGATTTGTGATTTAGCACAAAGTAGGCTTTTGTCTACTATTCTTCACTAAATGATGTGTTTTATATGTTGCATATGAATGAAAATTCTAAGATTGATTTTGGGTAGAACACCGTGACTTAGTCTTGATTATTGAAGTTTTGAGAATTAAAAGAGGGTTCTTTCATCCACTTAAAGCCAAGATTTCTGTTAACCCTTGAGGACTCACTTACGAATGTTAGACATGGTTGACACTGATAAGCCTTTAGTATGAGATTACTTTGTGACTATCGAATGGTGATGGTTTTCCCTAAATTATGATATATGGCCTATAGATATATTATGCCTCGTAGAAATACAATGGCTTATTATAGTACCCCAAAGATCTAAACCAATGTTAAATCCATGTTTCAAGAACATGAATAATACATTATATTTCATTGATAGTTTTATGAGTTAGTTTGATGTATATTAAGGCCTCAAATAACTCCTAGCTATTAGACGAATCAAAATAATCCTTACCGATTTAATTTTTGATAAGAATGTTACTTTAGTCAACTTCAAATGAGATTATCTTTTCCTCTTTTGAGAATTTTCCACCTCAAGACCCACCAATCTATATGAAATTGAATTATATTTCCAACGATACCAATTACGTCCAAATCCAATACTCAGGTGAGAAGTTATGGCACTTTTCGTGCAAAACAGTAGCCCAACGCGATAAGGCTGTGTAGCAGTGATGGCCAAATTCATGTTCGTCCTTTTCTAGTGTGTCATCGCTATAAGCACAGCATTTCGCCAAGGGAAATTTTCACATTCATCACTTTCCAGTAAGGCGCCGATATTGGCACCACATAGCGACAAGGTACCATTTTGGAGTTGTCCATTTCCAATGGCTCAATGCGATTTCACCGTGTCATGCAGCTGAGTAATTTTGGCATTGTCCTTTTTACAGATGCGCATCGTGATTGCATCACATCATGCCAGGTGTCCAAATCAGGATTTCCAATTCAATTATGAGTTTTAATCCCAAGGGAATTTAAGTCCTTTTCCCTCACCCCAATCAGTCCAAACATGGGATTTAAGTCCCCATAGAACATTATTTGGTCCTAATTTCACAATTCTCTCAAAAATAAAGTAGCCCGCTTTCAATAACAAACCCTAGCCCTTCAAGATCAACTCTTAAAGAATTCATCATCTATTCTCACAAATTCATAAATCAAGGTATGTTTGGTGTTCATCCTTGGGTTCCTTCCACCCCTGTAGTTCAAGAATTCTATTTGAGAACTTAAATTACGATTTATGTTCTTAAATTGAATTGTTTTCATTTATGTGTTGATTTTATGGGTTTCAAACTAAGAAGATTGTGAATTTCAAGTAAATAAACTAGTATGTGTGTTGATGTATGTATTTCTCATGTCATAACCCATGAATTATGAATTGAATGTTGTAGTCATAATATTCCCATGTTATTCTTTCTCCTGTACAAGAACCATACTCCCTAAGAGTTTGACAAAATGTCCATGTAAATAAATTGTGCATGATATCTTAATTGTAATGCTTTTAAACTTGTGATGTGGTTTCTTTATTTATGCAATCGAGTCCTGGGGGTATTGTATACCCTAAATTAGCTGCTTACTTAGTTTCCACTTGTAATAGATATGATTTCATAGTATCCCAAATAGTAGCTTTGGGTCAGTTAATAGAATCAGCATGAGTTCAGTCAAGCTTAGTATAGTCTAGTGATTAGTGTCGCTTCAGTTGGAAGTAGGATTCATCACCGATCTAACCTAGGGATGGGGGCATTCCTGCCAGTATAGGTTTTGACCCTTAGTAGTAGTCCTTGAGTTAAAGAACTACGTAACCAGCGTAAGGTAAATCATCTTCCTGCCAGACTAGGGTTGACGTAACCATATACTTCTCATGAGTCTTCCTACCTGATTATAGTTGACCCAACCAGTGTTAGTAACCCGTTGCACAGTGCTAACTCCTTTCCAACTGAGGTTACAGGTTGGACCCCAAATTAGTCTATAATTAGGGTATGTTGGTTAGATGATAACTCTCACAGTCTCAGTTTCAGTATTCAGTAATAAGCATTTAGTACATAACCCTGTACAGTTCAACACGATCATAACTTTCAGTTATCAGAAATCAATTATCAAAAACTCAATACCTCAATTTTAGTCCAAGTTAGACAAATGATATATGCTTAGTATTACATGTTCAGTATCTTTAGTAGTCCCAATTTTGCATATACTCTTTCAAGATAGTTAGTTATTATTGTTCATGCACATGAACCCATTCATATTAGCCTAACCTCACCTAGCATACCAGTATAATCAAAGTAGTGATGCATACTCTCTCTTTGCACTATGATGTTTCATATCATAGGTTTGGATGCTTGGGTTACTGACCATATCTGGTCAGATCAGTCGGTCATCCACAGATATAGTAGTGAGTCCTCATCCATCGAGGATGCGATATTTATTTAACCATTGCATTATTTTAGTTTTTTAGTTATTTTAGACAGCAATTGTAAGTTAGTTGGGGCCAGTCCTATCAACTTTTTTATTTCAGATGTTTAGAGGATTTCAGATATTATCAGTTAGCAGTTATTAAGTTTTGATTCAATTTTATGAACCTTATGGAATTTTTAGTTTTACTTCGGCATATACTTTATGATTATTATACAGCTCTCTCAGCAGGTACCAATCATGGGTTGGCTTGTGGTCTTTTGGGGTCGTGAGCATCGTGTGATACCTAGGGTGTAGTCTTAGAGTGTTACATATATAGTATCAGATCCTAATGTTCTAAAGTGTCCTATGAAGTATGAAATCCACATCAAGTAGAGTCTATGCTTGGGTGTGAAGTGCGCCACACTTATAGGTAAGAGGTTATAAGGAATTTTAGGAAAAGTTCCCTTCTTTCAATGTTTGTATCATGCGATTAAGCATGAGCTCAAGTTAAACTCTCTGTGTAATCAAAATTTCCCTTCTTTTTACAGAATATTCCACCCAAAAAGACTAATGGGAGAAGAATTGGGAACCAGCTATTACCTCCGCTCGTTCAGGAAGATCCCCTAAATGAGCATGTTTATCACGTAGAATTCAGAGCAGCATTCACCACCTTAGCCCATTCTATAGAAGCTTATAATGTTTGATCCGTTGCTGTTCAGGCCAACCCAGTGGCCAATACTGCTGCAGCTAGAATTAGGGACTTTAACAGAATGAACCCTTCTTCATTTTCAGGGTCAAAGACTAAGGAGAACCCACAAAAATTTCTTTACATGGTGCAGAAGGTAACAGCCATTATGGGGGTAACTGCTAGTGAGAGCGCTGAGGTAGCTACCTATCAGTTGCAAGATGTAGCTCATACATGGTTTAAGTAGTGGAAGGCAGAGAGAGGCACAGATGCAGGGCCTATAGAATGGGAGGAGTTTGCTACTGCCTTCTTAGATAGGTTGTTTCCATTAGAATTAAGAAAGGCTAAGGTGTTAAAGTTCATCAAAATAAAGTAGGCTAACATGAGTGTGAAAGATTATTCCCTCAATTTTACTCAGTTGGCTAGGTATGCTCCTTATGTGGTAGCCGATAGAAGGTCTAAGATGAGCAAGTTCGTGTCTGGGGTATCAGACAGTGTGGTCATGGAGTGTTGGACCACAATACTAATTAAGGAGATGGACTTGTCTAGTTTGATGGTCCATGCTTAACATATTGAGGAACAAAAGACAAAGGAGAAAGAGAGGGAGAGCAAGAGTGTTAGAACAAGTAGTTTCAATTTTGCTCAGCCGAAGTCAAAAGGTAGAAATAGTCATTAATTCCGCCCAAAATCTTCAGCCATAGCTCCATCTTCGGTTAGTGTGTTGATGCCCTACGTAGATTATATATGTGTAGTGTTGCTCATATTGAGAATGATAAGAAAAATTTAGTTCAGGAAATTCATCAACTTGCCAAATTAGGTGTTTGTTTTGTTAATTCAGATAAGGGTAGTGCTTTGGCTCAGAATAGTTTAGAATCTTCTTTTATTGATAAAGTAAAAGAAAAGTAGGATAGGGATCCTAACCTAATAATGTTGAAGGAGGCAGCCAGAGACCAGAAAGTAAAGATTTTCTCCCAAGAGAGAGATAGTGTGTCGCGTTGCTAAGGTAAACTGTGTGTGTTATTTGTTGATGAGTTGAGACAGGGAATTCTTGCATAAGTTCATGGTGCACGTTACTCTATTTATCTAGGGGCCGTTAAGATATACCGCAACTTACAGGAAGTCTACTGGTGGAGTAGGATAAAGAGGGATATCACAGGGTTTGTGGCTAATTGCTCTACTTATAGCAGGTGAAGATTGAGCACCCAAAGTCTAGTGGGTCTATGTAGGAGTTAGGTATTCCCACTTGGAAGTGAGAGGAAGTGAACATGGATTTTGGGAAAGGTTTACCTCGTACTCGTCAACAGCATGATTCGATTTGAGTTATTGTGCACAGAATGACCAAATTAGCCCATTTCTTACCAGTCTATACTTCTTATTCAGTCGAGGACTATGTCAAGATCTGTATTAGAGAGTGATCTAGGTCTCTTAGTGTTCCACTATCTATCATTTTAGACAGTGGTACGCAATTTACATCTCACTTATAGAAATCTTTTCAAAAGGGTCTTGGTACCCAAGTTCACCTCAATACAGCCTTTCACCCTCAGATAAATGGTCAGGAAGAGAGGACCATTAAGACCCTTGAGGATATGTTAAGAGTGTGTATCATTGACTTTAAGGGCATTTAGGATGAACACTTTTCTTTGATTGAGTTCGCGTATAATAACAGCTATCATTCTAAAATTCAAATAGCTCTGTTTGAGGATCTAGATGGAAGGAGATGTAGATCTCCAATTGGTTAGTTCAAATTATGTGAGGCTAGGGTAATAAGGCCTGACTTGGTGTTTGATGCTTTAAAGAAAGTACAGTTGATCAGGGAGAGTCTTAAGGCAGCCTAAAGCCGACAGAAATCTTATGCAGATATGATAAGAAAGGATCTGGAATTTGAGGTTGGAGACTTTGTGTATCTAAAAATCTCTCCCATGAAGGGAGTGAAGATGTTTTGTAAGAAGGGGAAGCTTAATCCCCGTTATATTGGTCCTTATAGAATTTTGAGTAGTTTTGGAAGGGTGGATTATGAGCTTGAGTTGCCTACAGCCTTAGCATCAGTGCACCAATTGTTCATGTCTCCTTGCTAAAGAAGTGTACTGTGACCCTGCAATTGTCGTTCCCTTAGAAAGCATAGAAGTTTAGAACAGCTTTTCGTATGAAGAAATTCCAGTTGAGATCCTTAATCGACAAATTTGTAGACTAAGGAACAAAGAAGTTCCCCAAGTCAAAGTTCTTTGGTGGAATCAGTCCGTTGAGGGAGACACTTGGGAAACAGAACAAGATATGCAGACTATGTACCCTCATCTTTTCTCTACGAACTTATATTCAGCTTAAGGTAATAATCTTCTTAGAATTTCTTTTTTCCCTTGCTCAATTTCAGCTGCGCAACATTCACATATCAGTCATGCATTCACAGAACCTGTAAAGTCACACTTCATGTTTCAGACTCAATCATGTAATCACATTTTAATCATGTATATTCAGCATGCAATCTCAGTTCCTCAGTGTTTTACGCTTAACCAGACTCATTCGAGGATGAATATTCCCAAGGGGGAGATATTGTAATACCCCGAAGATCAAAACTAATGTTAGGTCCATGTTCAAGCTCATGTATAATACATTATAGTTTTTTGATAGATTTACGAGTTAGTTTGATGTATACTAAGGACTCAAATAACTCCCAGCTATTAGATGAATCAAAATAATCCTTACCGATTGAATTTTTTATAAGAATGTTGCTTTAGTCAATTTCAAATGAGTATATCTTTTCCTCTACTGAGAATTTTCCAGCTCAAGCCCACTAATCTGTAGGAAATTGAATTATCTTTCCAACAATACCAATTTTGCCCAAATTCCATACTCGGGTGAGAAGTTATGGCACTTTTAGTGCAAAATAGTAGCCCTACGAGATAAGGTTGCA
>NC_061116.1:188091600-188100848 GCF_002878395.1 Capsicum annuum
TGGCAGATTTAGTCCTTTATGCGTCCAGCTCCTTTCCATCTCGTTTGTGAGCTTTCTTTTGCGTCGAGTAAGCCATAAATTGCTGTATTTTGCATCATTTATACCTGAAACTTTCCTAATCACATTTGTTAGCTCATTTACAGGAAAAAGGACTAAAAGTGTACGAAATAGATAATTAGTTCTCGAAACTAGGCTAAAATATGGGCAAAATATATTGATATAGGCGCGTAATTTCGCCTATCATCAAACAGTATACAAAGTGAAGGACTGAATATACAATTTATAAGAAAGGCATATACAGTAATATCATAGCTACATATAACTAGATATACATATACCTATATATATAACAACATCAACTCAAAATACATCCTAAATCATCACATCCTCATTTTAAGACCTCATAATCCTAGCAGGATTTAGTACCAACATACTCCGGGTTTCTAGTCTATCCATCTAATCAGGAGATAATCATGCATAAATATATGCATGTAAAGTTAAGGGGGCCAGAAACATACCTCAAATCTCAATACCGAATCATTAAGCAAGTTGCCAAAAAATAGCCATAACAATAATCATCATAATGATAATAACAATAGCAATGACAATGCGAGTAACGTGATTGTTAGGACAAATAATACCCAACTAAGCCTTTCACGAATCCCTCCGCCTCAGGCTTAGAAGGTTTAATCAACATACAATACACTATAGTCATATTCATTACCCATACCTATGTAAATCCCTATAAGGATGATATATATAGGCGCATACTGGTGATAGGCAATGTTCATTCAAAAATGATGTCCAAAAATGCAATCCGTAAAGCCATAAGTAACCCATGCCATCGCACAAACTCCATAATGATGATGCAATACATGAGTTCGTTGCACAATATCTATAATAATGATGTGATACAGGAGGCAATCACACAACCCCTAAAATCATCACACAGTCTTAAAAATAAAAAAATGTGACATAGTGATGAGTGGTGATTTTACTACTCATTTGTACTCAACATTCATGCACATTACCTAGTTTTGAATGAATAAATAAGACGTAATTATGATTAAATATACTAATATCCACATTTGCAAGCACATAGATGATGAGATAGAAAGATGTGGATTAGAGCTAAAAATGATCAAAAGGAAGTAAGAAAGTACAAATGAAGACCTGGAGCAGAAATGGCCTCATTTACTATAGTCACGGTCTGAGAACCGCGGTCGTAGTCACTCAAGAATATCAACAAGCTGCGATCACAGTCGCGGCACAGCCTTTGTGATTGAGGCCTATCAAAAAATTGTAACCTAAGGAAAGAAAAAGAAATGCACGCGGCTGATCCCAAATTTTACAAAAGAAGAGTCAAACCCTAATCTATGATATTCCATCTTCCCCAATTTTTAGACATTGTTCTAGGGTTGTAGCCTCCATTTTTGGAGAAGAAAATATTGTATAAATTTTGGGTGAAGAATATTTTGGAGTCACTTCCAAATGAAGAATTTTTGAACTCCTATTGAAGATTTGTTGGATCTCATAGTTTGAAGTAACATTCACTTAGATTTTCTCAAATCAAATCAATGGAGATTCTGGATAAAATCTTTACTTATTATCTTATGAGTAGCTAGTTTTTCCTCTTGGGATTATGCAATAATAAGGTATGAATATGTGTAAGATGTGATTTTTTTGTGCATTTACTAGTTTATGATGTTGGATTCTACTATTTCTTGAGTAAATTGGTTGGGATTTATGGGTGAAAGCCACAAATACCCAAATAGGCTTGATAGATAAAAATCTCAAGATCTTGAAAGCTCAAACATCCTTGAAAGAGGAGTTTGGGTGAACTTTAGGAATCCACATCATCCTTGAAAGAGGGGTGTGGGAACCAAGGCAATAATATATAATTTATGAACACGGTTGACTAATTTTAACTATCTTAGGCATAAGGGTGATTGTGAAGTTGACTATCCTTAGGGCACCATCTTAAAAAAAGGGGTGTCCAATTGAGGTATTAGGTGGTTTTGATTGAAGAAGTCATTATGTAATTGAAAGGATCAATGAGTAACACTTTTGGGGTTTTTTTTTTGACGAACTAGTCTCAAGGATTTCTAACCTAGCCTACCACATCACCAAAACTTAGAATTTGCATTAATTATCATATGCTCATACATATGTTGCCCTTAGGAAAGCATAATCCCAAGATCCATAATTGCCTATACTCTAATTATTCATAGCCCCGAATTAATACTAGAAAATCTCAAAAAAAAAAAAAATTAAGCATGATTTCTTTTCCCCCCCCCCCCCCATTTTTTGTGTACTATTGGTTTGAACTTAGCTAGTATCTATTATTCCAAACTAATTTAGTCTCCAATCACATTGTTCCTCATGGATTTGACCCCGACTCCAAAGTTGGGTAAATACATTGATGACGATCTCCTTGCACTTAAATTGACGTGTAAGTTAAGTATTATAAAAAATGGCACCATTGCCGGGGAACAGTTTGGCATATTAAGTTAGTTTGGAATTCTAGCTTACTTGCTTGAGTTCAAACTTGTAAATATTTGTTTGTGATTTTCTTTTATTTTTTGTTTTAGGTAGATTTTTATTTTTGTTTACTTTTCACTATGGAATCTTCCGACAAATATGATTTTGGTAGTTAGAAGTCCTATCTTGACGATCCATGTTCATATTATGACATACCCTACTTTGGAAGAGATTGCACATATATTTCCCAGAGAGAGATAGAACACCATCTCAATCTTATTAGGGATACGATTGTTCTTTGTGTGGTGGTCAAGATAGACATTCGAGTGATTACCCAAATGCCCCCTCTCCTTATTATGCTAACTGAGTTGCTAATTCTTCTTATGAGTTTGATAGGTCTTATGATAAGACAAAGGAAGAGAAACATACCGGATTCAATAGTTTTGAGACAATGGTTCTAACTACTTTGGATTGGGTAACTATAACAGGAGAGAATATGCAAGACATACATCAATACAATGAGGCATTTAGAAGGAAAATTATCAAGACAGAGGAAATGGGAAAGGAATCAAAACTTGCAAATAACACTACCTTGCCCATTTACCAAGAGGAGGTTAATCAAGAAGAGAAACCAAGCTATAATGATGAGCTTGGTAGCGAAGAATCCTCAGTGATTTCCCAATCAGCTGAATCAAATGATGTGGAAGATGTCTAAATAAAGGAAATGGTGCTAGAATCAAACGAAGAACCAAAACACATCTCTTATGACGACTCTAGTTTATTTTGGGGGTAAAAGTGCTTCGGAGGAGGCAATTCTGAAATTAGGGGTTAGACCTAATTCAAACCATATTTCAATATTGTGCTTAGATGATGTGATGAGAATCTATCTACTTAGGCAAATAGTGGATTGTGAGGAGAAAAAGTACAATCCCTATATTTTGGGATTTGATAATCCGAGTGAGCACATGGAAGATCTACCATCAATGGACAAGAAATTCAAATTCCGATGTACAACTAGTGGCCTATTGATGTGCATACCTTTACCTAAGGATCCAAACCACAAATGTGATATGAAGTTGGAAAAAAGGTTCAAGTCTTCAAAATGGCGAGATAGAAGCTCCCTCGTCATTTCCTCGTATCTTATAAGTTTCATCTTGAAAGATCAGAATTTTTTGTCCCTCTGTTGCTCAATGCATCATGAATGAAAGTTGAGATGGAGATTTAAATCTTCTAAGTGGAATCACAAATAAAAGTTGAGGAGACATCATGCTACGAAGTTAAACTAAGGGCTCGATGGGAGGCACCCTATCAAGCCACAAAAAGTGGTTCCTATCCTTTTATTTATGAATGATAGAGTAGATTTTATTCTTACATATGTTCATGCATAATCCATGAAAAGGTGGTGCTAGGATAATGTTGATTGAAAGTGAAAAAGGGAATGTATGGAATTGGCATGTTGGGAATGAACAAAGTAGTGCAAGAGACCTGATTTTTGGTCTCAGTTAATACAACCATGGCCCATGTCTATGCTATCATAGAGGCCATGTACTCGTGATAGCGGAACTAGGACCACAATCGCGGTCAAATTAGCTTAAATGACTATCCGACTACCATTTCTTCACATGCACTTTTATTATATTCTCTTAAGTTCTCCTAAATTTTTGGCGTTGTGTAGAGTATCCAATTGTTCTTATCAATCCCTTGCATCCTCTAACTTGGTAAGTTGTCTTAATTCCCTTGTTTTTGATATAGTTGTATGCTTAGAACTTGTAATTTAGGGAAAGGCCTAAAATATCATTTTCATTACAAAATGCATGCTTGTTGATAATTATTGTTGTGGTTAGCTATTGTAATTGGTGTACACACTAATGAGGAAGTCTTGAGTACCCAAATTTAGGCCTTAAATAGTTGAAATTAATGTGTGCACCATGCAATTGATTCAACACCCTAATGAGTTCAGTGTTAATTTCTTTGAGTTTTGGGGTTAATCATGCAATCTAGGTTTAAGTTCCTTGATCATAATGTTATGTTCCTAGTATAACACAAACTTGGGGTTAAAATCTTACATTTTGGTGAAATTGCAGAACTGTTGACTATGGTCTCAAGTACCGCGATTGCGGTCTCAATGATTGTGAATGCAGCACCGCGATCGTAGTCACTGCTCTGTGATTTCCATAGATAAGGACAGTGTCTGTAGAAAATAAAATTTCTGCACACCCAGTTCTTACTCCAAAACCTTCTATAACACTACCACATGAGCTTTTTGATTAATATAGCATTCTTTTAGTGTGATAATGCTAATGATGGTCTGAATTGTATTTCTTACAGGTACTAAGCCACATAAATGGGAGATTTTGACAACACAAGATTCATGGCCGCTCAATGCCAAACCCTCTACTATGCGAACTTGCCTAGGGTAAAGTTACTCTTTGAAAGGGGTATTGGCTTAGACAAAGTGGAGGAAAAATTTCTAAGTTTCTATGTTAGACTCACTGCTATTGGGTGGAGGTGCTTTGCCCCATACCCCTGCTATGCAAATGAGCATTGGGTATGTGAGATTTACGCTAACCTCAACATAGTTTTTTTCACAAACCCAGTGATGACAATTTGGGGAAAGCAAGTGAACTTTGGAGAAGAGTAAATTAATAAGGTGTATGGGCTCCCAGATGCTGACATGAGTTATTTCATGCAAAAGCATGTGAGCCAGGGACCTGGATGGCAAATATTTTATTTTCCAACAAAGAGGTTCCCTGGGCCACCACTAAGAGGGATATTTTGATGAATAACTTCACAGCTGAGGCTAGACTTTAGCTGAATATCATCTGTAGTAGAGTATCGTCGTGCATTCATATCACTATCATCACAGATATGTGAGCTCAAATGATGGCTTGCATCCTTTCTAACATTTCTCTGAATGTAGGAGATATTGTGATTTCAGAGTGAAGGTACTTCAAGAATCGTGGAGGTATACATCTTCTCTTCCCTTCTCTCATGATTGAGCTGAGCAGGAGGGAATAAGTAGAGGAATATACTATAGATACATGGGTGCTCCCAGGCCCCCGTATCTTTCCACTCAAATTTAGGGGTAAAGGTACCTCAAGTTAGAGCAAGAAAAGGAAGGTAGACCTAGCCAAGTCGATCCAGGAGGACACAGACTCTTGTAGACCTTCATTAGCCAACCCCTTTGCTAATATCTCAGGTCTGATACGAGTGGTTAGGGAGCTATGTCCAGATTACCTCAGGGACTGGGAGAGTCCTCCACTACTCGCTATTTGTACATAGCTCAGTAATATTATGAGATATATGAGAGAAACAAAAGAAGAAAGAAGCCATAGTTTCCATCCTAGAGAGAGCCTATTTAGACTTAGCTACATCACCTAGTGACCTCAAGGAGTCACATGAAAAGATGGTGAAGAGAGAGAAAAAATAGATAAATTCTCCAGAAAGCTGTAGAAAAGGGTAAAAGGCATCTTCAAGGTGCTCAAACCCAATTATCGACTACCTTCACCAAGGTTGGATGGTGATGATGAGTCCCCTGCTGATTGGTCAACTGATGATGCTGGTGGTAATGGAGCAGAGTCAGTAGGAGAGGGTAGCTCCTGATGCATATCCAGGGAGACCCCTGACTTTTTGCTTATGCTTTATTGGTCATGAAGTGGGGACACTTCTATCTTTTCAATGGGGGTGTTTTTCCCTAGATTTTTATTATTTTAATTATTGTTGGATGTTTTTATGATTGTTTTTGATGACATTTTAGGTACCATTTTATTTTGTTTTGGGATGCTATATTTGGGCACTCTTATATTGCCCAGGTTTTTCATGGATTATCATGTGGTTTTTTTTGAGTTTTCTTTTTTACTTTAGTTCTATTTTGATTATGGTGATGCATGATGATCTTTTCCCTATGATAGATTGAGTAACGATATTCTTAAGGGTAAAGCATTGTGTTTGGTTTTTTGAATCATAGATGCAGGAAAATTCTAAGTACCCGTGGCATCAAAGGTCATAAATTCAAAGGAATTCTATGTACATATGGCATTGTAAATTGTAATTTTGGGATGACATTATACATCTTTGGTGAATTCCGAGTAGCCATATGGTTGGTTTTCCCACATTGAGCCATAATGTAAGACTAAGGCTTTGGTTGTTACTATGTTTAGCAAATTGTGCATGGTACAAATGCAAATTAAACAACCCCATCCGTCCAAAATTTTTCAAAAAAATCAAGGGGCATGGACGTGATCAACTTTAAAACAAAACTTCTTCTCTTTTTGTGGCTCTACAAATTTTTGACTTGTGAATAGTAATAGATACTCCAAATTTTGTCCCTAATGGGAGGGGCCATTGAGCCGCCTTTGCGAATTTTGCATGCCATGTGTGGTGAGTTATTTGCATTCATCTATTGTATACTTGTGTTATCTAGAACTTTCCCTGTTATTCTCTCAAGGCTAATTTTGATTCTATTTGGTTGGAGAAATGATCTTAGGTCACCTTGTGATATTGGAAGCCACTTTATCCTAAAAAGCCTACCATGAATAAATGTAATACCTAGTGACCCACTTTGAGCCTTTGGACATTTTCTTTGGAAAATATGTTACAAGCTATGAACCATTCTTTTTATCCCTCTTGTGAACCATACCCTCCTTGAACTTAAAAATGCAAATTGAGGCTAAAAGCATAAATTGGAGGTGGTGAAGATTGATGGAAGTAAGTGTGGGGCCACCACGTTGTAAGTGAAATACCTAAGTGCCTAAGCATTGAAAACAAATGAATAGAAGAAGAAAGGGTCTAACAAAGGAAAAAATTGCATGAAAATTTCAAGAAAAAGAAATAGAAGAGAATAGGTAAATAACGCAAGCAAAATGTAGGCATAGGAAAAGAGAAAAAAGTCAAAGAGGAGTGGCTCATAGTCAAAAAGGATGATTAAATAGTGTGATGTAGATGTTCAAGAAATGGTGTAGTTATGTTTTTCCCAAATGATATCCTACCCTAACTTGAACCCTACATTACAAGCTCAAAAAGTCCTTTGAGATCTTTGACCATTTACTTTCTTTGTAGTGGCGATTGAAAATAGAGGTAAGCCTATGGTATGACACTTGTTATAATAGAGAGTTCTTGTGAGGGATATTGTTTTGCACTTAAATTCCTAGTTATATACTTGCTATCTTGGTGTGTATAATTTTCTTTCTTATGAGGAGGCATGTGAATGAGTTGAGGTTGATGATTTTGTCACCTTCCGAGAAATGAGACAACTAGAGTATAGCCTAGTTTTGGTCAGAAGTGAGTCACTTCTAGCATATTGTTTGTTGTTGGTTGGTTTCTCTTAGCAGTCTTGTGCATCCTTAGATATTGCATTTTATGTTTAGGGGTGTAGTGAAAACAACTTAGCTCATGTGCAATGAGCTACTTGTGGTAGTGACTAAACCTGAAGTCATTGTGATCTTTATGGCATAAAGTTTGGGCATAGATAATTGTTGTCTCATGGTAAGAGGTAGTGTTGCTTAAGGATAAGAAAAAACATTAAGTTGGGGGTGTTGATGATTTGTGATTTTACCACTCATTTGCACTCAAAATTCACGCATTACCTAGTTTTGAATGAATAAATTAGACATAAATTGTGATTAAATGCACTAATATCCATATTTTGCAGGCACAGAGTTGATGAGATAAAAAGATGTGAATTGGAGCCGAAAATGATCAAAAGGAAGAAAGAAAGTGTAGATGAATACCTAGAGTGGAAATGAACCCAGTTACCATGGTCACGGTCTGAGAACCATGATCATGGTCAGTCAAGCAAGTCAACAAGCTGCGATTGTAGGAGCCAATTATGAGAGCCGATCACGATCGCGACGTAGCCTCTGCGATTGTGGCCTAGAAGAAGAATGCATACCAAGGGAAGAAAAGGAAATGCACATGGTTGATCTCAAATTTGATAAAAGGAAGACTCAAACCCTAATCGATGATATTCCATCTTCCCCAATTTTTAGACAGTATTCTAGGGTTGTAGCCTCCATTTTTGGAGAAGAAAATATTTTATAAATTTTGGGTGAAGAATAATTTGGAGTCACTTCCAAGTGAATAATTAGTGAACTCCTATTGAAGATTTGTTGGATCTCATAGTTTGAAGTAACATTCACTTAGATTTTCTCAAATCAAATCAATGGAGACTCTGGGTAAAATCTAACTTATTTATCTTATGAGTAGCTAGTTTTTCCTCTTGGGATTATGCTATAATAGGGTGTGAATATGTGTGAGATGTGATTTGTTTGTGCATTTACTAGTTTGTGATGCTGGATTCTACTATTGCTAGAGTAAATTGGTTGGGATTTGTGGGTGAAAGCCCCAAATACCCAATAGTTTTGATAGATGAAAATACCAAGCTCTTGAAAGCTCACACCATCCCTGAAAGAGTGGTTTGGGTGAATTTTAGGAACCCACACCATCCTTAAAATAGGGATGTGGGAACCAAGGCAATAATTGACAATTTATGAACATGGTTGACTAATTTTCACAATATTAGACATAATGGTGATTGTGAAGTTGACTATACTTAGGGAACCATTCTAGAAATAGGGGTATCTAATTGAGGTATTAGGTGGTTTTAATTGAAGCACTCATTAGGTACTCAAAAGGGTCAATGAGTAACACCCTTGGGGTTTTGTTGACAAACTAGCCTTAAGGATTTTTAACCTAGCCTACCACATCACCAACACTTAGAATTTGCATCAAATTATCACACACTCATACATATGTTACCCTTAGGAAAG
>NC_061116.1:188103848-188212259 GCF_002878395.1 Capsicum annuum
GGTTGGGTTCTATATTTGCTAACGACCGCTTTACACTCCCACGAGAGCTGTAGATTGAGCGTTATCAACCACCACACAAAGAACAATCGTATCCCTAATAAGATCGAGATGGTGTTCTATCTCTCTCTGGGAAGTATATGTGCAATCTCTTCCAAAGTAGGGTCTGTCATAATATGAACATGGATCGTCAAGATAGGACTTCCAACTACCAAAATCATATTTTTCGGAAGATTCCATAGTGAAAAGTAAACAAAAATAAAAACCTACCTAAAACAAAAAATAAAAGAAAATCACAAACAAATATTTACAAGTTTGAACTCAAGCAAGTAAGCTAGAATTCCAAACTAACTTAATATGCCAAACCGTTCCCCGGCAACGGTGCCATTTTTTATAATACTTAACTTACACGTCAATTTAAGTGCAAGGAGATCGTCATCAATGTATTTACCCAACTTTGGAGTCGGGGTCAAATCCATGAGGAACAATGTGATTGGAGACTAAATTAGTTTGGAATAATAGATACTAGCTAAGTTCAAACCAATAGTACACAAAAAATGGGGGGGTTGAAAGATATCACACTTAATTTATTTTTTTTTAGATTTTCTAGTATTAATTTAGGGCTATGAATAATTAGAGTATAGGCAATTAGGAATGGATCTTGGGATTATGCTTTCCTAAGGGCAACATATGTATGAGCATATGATAATTGATGCAAATTCTAAGTTTTGGTGATGTGGTAGGCTAGGTTAGAAATCTTTGAGACTAGTTCATCAGAAAAAAACCCCGAAAGTGTTACTCATTGATCCTTTCGATTACATAATGACTTCTTCAATCAAAACCACCTAATACCTCAATTGGACACCCCTTTTTTTAAGATGGTGCCCTAAGGATAGTCAACTTCAAAATCACCCTTATGTCTAAGATAGTTAAAATTAGTCAACCATGTTCATAAATTGTATATTATTGCCTTGGTTCCCACACCCCTCTTTCAAGGATGATGTGGATTCCTAAATTTCACCCAAACTCCTCTTTCAAGGATGTTTGAGCTTTCAAGATCTTGAGATTTTTATCTATCAAGCCCATTTGGGTATTTGTGGCTTTCACCCATAAATCCCAACCAATTTACTCAAGAAATAGTAGAATCCAACATCATAAACTAGTAAATGCACAAAAAAATCACATCTCACACATATTCATACCGTATTATAGCATAATCCCAAGAGGAAAAACTAGCTACTCATAAGATAATAAGTAAAGATTTTATCCAGAATCTCCATTGATTTGATTTGAGAAAATCTAAGTGAATGTTACTTCAAACTATGAGATCCAACAAATCCTCAATAGGAGTTCAAAAATTCTTCATTTGGAAGTGACTCCAAAATATTCTTCACCCAAAATTTATATAATATTTTCTTCTCCAAAAATGAAGGCTACAACCCTAGAACAATGTCTAAAAATTGGGGAAAATGGAATATCATAGATTAGGGTTTGACTCTTCTTTTGTAAAATTTGGGATCAGCCACGTGCATTTCTTTTTCTTTCCTTAGGTTACAATTTTTCGATAGGCCTCAATCACAAAGGCTATGCCGCGACTGTGATCGCAGCTTGTTGATATGCTTGAGTGACTACGACCGCGGTTCTCAGACCGTGACTATAGTAAATGAGGCCATTTCTACTCCAGGTCTTCATCTGTACTTTCTTACTTCCTTTTGATCATTTTTAGCTCCAATCCACATCTTTCTATCTCATCATCTATGTGCTTGCAAATGTGGATATTAGTATATTTAATCACAATTACGTCTTATTTATTCATTCAAAACTAGGTAATGTGCATGAATGTTGAGTACAAATGAGTAGTAAAATCACTACTCATCACCATGTCACATTTTTTTATTTTTAAGACTGTGTGATGATTTTGGGGGTTGTGCGATTGCCTCCTGTATCACATCATTATTATAGCTATTGTGCAACGAACTCATGTATTGCATCATCATTATGGAGTTTGTGCGATGGCATGGGTTACTTATGGCTTTATGGATTGTATTTTTGGACATCATTTTTGAATGCACATTGCCTATCACCAGTATGGGCCTATATATATCATCCTTATAGGGATTTACATAGGTATGGGTAATGAATATGACTATAGTGTATTGTATGTTGATTAAACCTTCTAAGCCTGAGGCGGAGGGATTCGTGAAAGGCTTAGCTGGGTATTATTTGTCCTAACTATCACGTTACTCCCATTGTCATTGTTATTGTTATTATCATTATGATGATTATTGTTATGGCTATTTTTTGGCAACTTGATTAATGATTCGGTATTGAGATTTGAGGTATGTTTCTGGCACCCTTAACTTTACATGCATATATTTATGCATGATTATCTCCTGATTAGATGGATAGACTAGAAACCCGGAGTATGTTGGTACTAAATCCTGCTAGGATTATGAGGTCTTAAAATGAGGATGTGATGATTTAGGATGTATTTTGAGTTGATGTTGTTATATATATATAGGTATATGTATATCTAGTTATATGTAGCTATGATATTACTGTATATGCTTTCTTATAAATTGTATATTCAGTCCTTGACTTTGTATACTGTTATATATCATTCTTTTTCCTTTATTTTGTATATTGGCTAGTGATAGTATAGTGTTGAGATTTCTGAGTATGGCTGGAATAGGATATTTTATCCTTATTATCTCACTAGTTTTATTGTGTGGATGCTAAATATTTGGGTGTATATTCCATTTCTATTTATATGTTGTATATATCTGCATTATCTTTGGAGCTCAGTCGGCAGTTGCCTACTGAGTTCTACGTGTTTGGTGCTCATACTACACTTCTGCAGCTTGCAGATTATAGTATGGGTTATTGCTAGTGTTGTGTACGTCGTGTGGATCATCCATGGCTCAGAGGCATAGACTTAGCTCTTGTTGTTTGGAGTATTAGTTTTTTTCCTCTTATGTACTATACTAGTCTTAATGTTGTATTTAGAGATGGTTGTATTCATATATACATTTAAAGCCTCATTTGTATTCTTCTTATGTTAGAAGCTCCTGTACTGATACCACCAAGTTTGGGGACTATATTATGTATTTGGTCTTTTATTACATCTACCTATATTTTTTCCTTTATCTATTTGGGTAGTTCGTTACTAGTCATTTCAGACTACGGGTTTGGCTTGCCTGCTGGTGGGGATAGTAGGCGCCATCATGACCTGAGAAATTAGGTCGTGACACTTTTCTTCATCTAATTATTATTTAATTATATTTGTGATATAGAATCCTAAAATTATGGGATTAAAACTATAAAAAATATAGTAAGACTTTTTTCTAAAATTAGGAGTCCTGAAATATAGGTAAGTATTACATTGAATCTTTTTAAATAAAAAATAAAAAACACACGTTTTGCACTACTTTTGCAAACTTTATGGAAATGAATATTTATATAAAATGTGTACGTGTGGTATATAATTACGATTCGACTCCTTTCTAATCTGTTTAGGGAAAAGGGAATAGAAGTTTGATACTAAGCCTTTTTCACCAAAAATACGTTCCCAACTTATATGGTTGTAACGAAAGTAGCTCAAAGGACTCTGCCAATGATGGTAAGAAATTTCATTATATTGACATAAAATTTTATAACATAAGATAGGCTATTGTTTAGGTGTTGTTTACATAAAAGGTAGTATTTATTTTTTAAAAAAATCAGAATGAGGTTGAGATAATATTTTTAAAAAATATCATAATATTGTAGTTATTGGACGCAGATATTACCCCTATCTCATCGAGATAACGATGTTATTTTTGAAAGATTCTGACATAGGTAAACTTGAATTTTCATAGTTGTATCTTAAAATTGTATATAATGATAGAAAACTTGAAACTCTACTCGAGGAGAGAGCCAAGTGCATGCAGATCTTACCCTCACCTCACGCCAGATTTAACTTGGTATTCTTAAAGAAGAGAGAAAAATGCACGTAAATCTTATCCTTACCTCGCGAAGATAAAAAGATTTTTTCAAAAGTTCTCGACTCAAATAAATTTAAATTTGTATCGTTGTATCTTAAAATTGTTTAGTAAATTCTCTATTATTGTACTTAGTTTACGATCATAGATATGCCGACTTTATATACATTGTCAAATCAATTTTATTTCTGAGAGAGTCAACTCGGACAAGCTCGGTTTGTATAAAATTAGTTTATATCAGTTCTCTTGCCTTTACAATTAATTTGTTACATAATTCTGACAGACTTATGCATCTTTAATCACTTTATCAATCGATCAACCAATAGGCCTAATCTCAAATTGTTTGTGTTTGTTCTATGGTTCATCTATGTTGATTCTGCTCTATTCTGCTCTATTCTGCTGATATATATAATTTAATTTAATCATATACTTATATCACTTTGCAATTGAAATTTTACATTTTCTAATTTCTATAAATTCTAAAGGAGATCAGGGTGGGATTAGAGTTGAATGACCATGGAATGCAGCAAAGACTTATTCCTTACGTGCATTTCATAGGGGAGTTGTATAACTGTGAAATTATTGATTCCTCTGTGCTATTCAGAGGTATGAATCTCCTTTTAACTAATCTTCAGTTGTATATATGTTATTATATATTTTAGAAAAGTCATTTTCTTCTAGTTAGAGCCTTATTTTTATTTTGATTTGTTCTATGTTGTAGGTAGCTATCAACTGAGAAATTCAACTATTACTTCTCTATCATTGGAGATCAGTCCACATTGATGGAGTATAGGGATCACAACTTTGAACTAGTGTCATTTGCATATTGTAATTTAAAAGATTTTGTGAGTGTTTTAGGTGGAAAATTTATCATGTCAGGTATTGTTCTTGATCCCTTTCCCTTTTCATCCGTCCAGTCTGATGAAGACGCAGATACAAGTATAAGATTTGTAGAAGACAAAAATAAGAAACTTCTCTTTTTTGCTGGTGATTTAATTGACACGTTCAGTGAAATATTGTCTTCATCGATTTTTTGGGAGTAAGATGATGGAAATCATAAAGGTGTATCTTAAGCTTCATTAATGTGAATCTAAAGTTCATATCCAAATAAAGCTTCAAATTGAAGATAAAATTCACAAGTAATTAAATTTCTATGGAGGAGAAACATAATTGTAATGTCTCTTAAATTTTTAATAAAAATATGGAGTTTTGTGTTGTTATCTCAGCCTGATCTATCAGCTATTATTTAGTTGAATTTAATCTACATTTTTTATTGATTCTATGAGTACTTCTCTTGATTGCATGTTTGATATAAAATTTGATTGTTCTGTTGATAGCATAAGTTGATCCAAAAAGAATCAATTTCATGGCTATATCCAGGAAATAGATGATGAAAGTTGGGTACTTTATGAAGTAAAATGATTAGTTACACTAAATATTGAAAGAAATATAAGTTTCTTTATTCTCTTTCCCTTTACATTATATGAATATTTGAATAAATGTTTCTAGATGGATCGAAAGAGTTGAGCAACTACATGTAATGGTTTGCCATTGCCTTAGATTCTTTATCAAAAGCTTAGGATGTTTTATCAACTAATTATAACTTGATACTAACAATTAAAATTCCTAATTTGAGCTATGACAACAAAATCTTCAAACTTATATTCTAAGACTTTTGATCAAGTTTTTGAAAAAAATGTAAGTGTTTCTATGTTTGTATGGAGTAGTAGAAGTTATTTTCATAAGCTTAAAAAAAGAAGTTTTTGTTCCGAACTATAATTCCACAAGTGGAATTTGAGGAGAGTAGGATATACAAAAACTGTATCTCTATTTTTATGATAAAGAGATTGTTTCCAATAGGCCATTGATTCAATTTCTCTTTTATAAAAAAATAATTTTTTAAGATATATGTTTCAAAATAAATTGATTTTAGAAGATTGGATGAATAAATTGTTAGTATTTTATCAAGGCTATTAGTGATGACTCCATACCTTATTTTGAAGATTGATTAATTTACTTTTTCTTTGATTATGATCAACAGATTTTTAACATTCTTTTCTTCTTTTATGTTACTTCTTTATTTCAAAATAATTGAATTATTGGAATATGGCACACCCTTTAAGAAAAATATCTAAGAACATAATTTGTAGACTACTTTTTACCTTTATCCTTTTAATAATTCTTAACTTATTCTCCTAGAAAATATGAAGTATCTAAGACCCCATTAAATGAAAGGGTAAATATGGAAAAAAGTTCCAACAATTCTCTTGGGCTTTGAAAAATTCACTTATTTTAAACACTAAAAAATACCTGAATAATTCAATTATTTTGAAATACAGGGAGTAGTGTTTAATCCACATTTAATAAATTAATAGTGAATTTTTTAATTATAATGGAGAGAGAATTGGTCTTTTTAAAGGCGGGGTTCTTTTACTATTTTTTTAAATAACTCTGATTTAATTATTACCTTAATATGAAGGATAGAAAAGTGATTTGAACTTTTTGTCCTTCATTAAAAAATATCTGCAATAGATAAAAGTATTTTTGCACTTATTTTTCTAATTATTTAATTAATTTCATAATATTTTGACAACTAAAATAAATAGGTACAAATTTCTTTGAAGTCTTTGTTTATGCAAGATAAAATTTGAACAGGAATCGTGCTTTTTAAAAAAAAAAAAATACATTAAGTAAATACAATTTAAAAAGTTATTTATATAATAGGAGTCGTACTCTTTAATTTAAAAAAAAAAAGAACAAAGTCAATCGCGCTGCTTTTTTTGGTCCAACATGATATTTTTTGGGAAAAGAATTACAAAGAGAGTTCTAATTAAATGCCAACTCTTTTTTTTGTGGTGCGTTAGTATGATCAACTGTTTATTTTTTGTGTTCAAAATTGTTGATTGATGTTACTTTTTTAAAAAAAAAATATTTTTTTTGTATGATTGTGGTGGCATAGGAGTAGATATGTGTTGTATTATTTTATATTTTATTCTGTATTTGTGTTCATGGTTAAAATATAATGTTTGTTTTGATTGCTACTTAAATTTTATTGTATTATATCATTAAATTCATCATTATATAACGATATCATTAAATCCACCGTTAAAATAAATATTATGTAGGATACGAGGGTTGCTTATATTATTGCACATATTTTGGAGAGGGAACATTAAGAGGGATTATTGCAAATATTTGGATTTACCAAATAGAAGTACAGATTAATCCTGAAAGGCTATGCCTGTAAATTTTAAATTTTTGTTGAAATTTGGTTAAGCTGGAATATGATTTTGTTATTTTACATATCCTTTAGTCTAATATCGATTCAAAAATGATATATTTATTTCAGATTTCAGAAATTTTTTAGTATTCCTCAAGTTGAAATTTTTTCAAGCAGATGGTGAAATTCAAGGAGGGGGGAATTAAAATTTCTGTGATTCGACTGTTGATTCCTCACAGTCAACTTTCTTGCACATCAGTACACATCACAAAATAGATTAGAGTTAAATTAAGCTTGTAAATAAATAACTGAATTTAAAGTAAGAACACACAAAGATTTATCCTGGTTCGGAACACCAATGTGGTGCCTACTTCTAGTCCCCTTAGGTTTCAACGTTTCCTTGATCTTTCAGTGTTGGCTCTAGTACAATGATGAGAAACAAGTTTCGAAGACTTATTTTGTTATTCAAATCTTGTGACACAGCTTCAGTTTGTATTACAAAGTTGACTCGATCCTACTGTTTATATAACAATTGTAAGCTACAGATTACAAAGCTTTGTGAGACTAAGATTGAGACACTTTGAGATTTCTCCTTGAAGTTGCGTAACGTTTGTCTATCTTTAGTCGTTTTCTTTTATAGTCTTCAGCTGCTGCTCTTTGTAAAGAAACCTAAGAGATTTCTTCTCAATCAAGGATTTGAATTGATTCCTTGATTGAAGAATATTACCATATGATATGTGTTACGACCCAAAAATGAGGGTCATAATGGTACTTGTCGCGATTTACCATGACAAACACATATGAAATTTCAACTAACTATGACATATATCAAAAGATGTACCTCAATATTCCTTGAAACTTATAGCCTTACTTAGAACAAACATACAAAAATCTTTCCCCAACAAGAAACATTTACTCTCTCCCATCTAAACAATGTCTCATCACCACTATCATTTCATAAGGAGGGGTCACTGAAAAGTTAGAACATGAAGACCTGAAACATGAAAGAATACTATGCATAACTTGGACACATAACTGATGCCCGAGGAATAGAGTATCAAAAGCATGGATTCATTAAAGAGATCTAAATTGAGGGCATACATAGCAATAAACTGAATCTCTCTAATCATTAGGAGTGTATCATGAGTTATGGGAATTGAGCATACTATAAATCATGAGTACAAGAGTCATGAGTTGCATGACCTGAGTTTGGAGTTCATAAATTCTAGGAACATGATTCGTACTGCTGAATGAACAGAAACTCCTCATACTAGGAACTGGGAGAGTACATGATGCTCTATTATATGCATGAACATGAACTATGATCATGGAACTGACACATAAGGCATGAGTCCATATCGTAGTTACTGAAGTACAATAATTTGCACTGAGATAAGAATGGGATGGATACCTTCCTCCCTTATTGCTGCTCTAGAACATACTAGTATCACTACTAGAATCTGAAAGCCTGACTTGGTTACTTATTGTATCATTTCCCCTTTAGCTTAAAGCTATCACTCTAAGCCTGTGGACCCTTTTACTAACTCTAAACTAAACTACAACCACTTTACTCTAGAGTCTAAGATATAACAATACACATGAATACTAAACATAAACTCACCCTGAAATACTGCACCTGAAAGTGTAAAACTCACTGCTTATACTTCCTCCTGAGATACAACTCTATTTTTTTATAGCCCCAATAGTCATCATATAATAACTTGAACACTTACTAACTTAGAATCTGCATGAGTATTACCATAGCCAGAGTGCACACCATCTAGATCTTCAACTCTTATTTCTATTAGCTCAATCTTCAAAGATTCAAACTTAGTTTCTAACACTTAACATGGATATCCCCAAACCTTTAATGAACCATACTACTTCTGTCATAGCCTACCAATATCACAACTCTAAACTTATATTTCTAAACCATGAGAATCAAGATCATATCAAAAGGTTTAACATTATCAATCCATAACTCCTTAACTTAGCTATTAAGAACACCATATACTATATAACTCGCCTCATTCCACTTAGTAACTCAAGGGTACTACTAACCACACACAACACGTAATAACCTTAGAAAATAATGCAACCCCATATCACCTTGGGCACACCTCTACAACATACTTAATTATGAATAACTGAACTTTAACTCTTGCATACACTGTTCAAGGCTACTAGATCACTTCCATATAACTAGCATCACTAACCAATCAATCATTATTTCCACCTTAATGATCATCCACTGGTCAAACTTAGCGTCTAGCGTTAAACATGATTTACAACCCAACCTCACATACTATTCTCACTTAAAAGATATAGAATAAAGTATCAAGAAACACTAGTCCACCAGAACCTTATAATAACAATAATTGATCACGATCGTATGGCCTATCTTATTATAATCCATTAGCACATCCTCTCTCTACAAGTCAGTGCTATTGACCCATATATACACCTAAATTTATTTCATATCTCTATAAGTTTCAACTAAACTCTTTGCAACAGCAAGAGAAGCCTAAATTCACAATACTCAACCACCAAATACTTTCATCAATAACCTAATTTTTCTAACATAAAAACTACTATCAATAACTCTTTTCCTACTTCAAGCAAACAATAATTCACCTTAACTAATAACTCTTTCTCTACCTTTTACTAAACTAACACACGAGGATATATCACCTTACTACTAACTCGATCTTATGCAAAAGTTCATCTATAAATATTTGATCAACTGCCATTACCACTTTTCTTGTCACTACACTTCTAAACCCTTACTTCCAATTATAATAAGGTTTTAATACTTATGAATCATAACACTCAATGTCATACTATCCCTCGAATGCAAATTCTATTTAACAACAAAGATTCATACTATCTTCTCTCATGAGCACTATCTGTCTTGAAGGGTTAATGATGAATATCAATACATATATTATTCTGTCTTAACTAAACAACTCATATGGAAGAGGGCAAGAGCTTTCAACTTAAGGTACTTACAACACACTAGCGAGCTTCTTTTAAGCCCCCTGTATGACTTTTGAAGTTACTGATAGTAAATTTGATAGCGTTATCTCGAGTGGAATTGGAATTTAGTACTTAGGTTATCTCTGAAGGTTATAAATAGAGAATTATGGGGTAACACACAAATTGGTAGAAGTTTAAGAAAGAACAACTTTACTGTATGATCTAGAGTATGAAAGAAAGAAAACTCTTCTTAAATGCCTTGTAGACTCTCAAAGAAAAGTACAAACATCTCTGTACCGTTCGACAAGACTTACTAGACACGACTTTCTAGACACTCTAGGACACTTGAACTCTGAGCTTTGATACCAAGTTTGAACGACTCGAGACTACCCTCTAGTCATCATATGGTGCTTAGGACCACAAGTGATCCCAAGATAACCCTTATACTGGCATAACTAGTGAGCACTGAATAAAATACACAAATTCAAAAGAAAATGTAGAAGATAAATATTGTTTAAATATGATCAATACAAAACTATAAAATAATTACTACTCTATTTATACAAAACAAGACTAGAATCAAATACATCAACTCTACTGGTTGTCTATGAAGCCTCTACTAATATTGACTATAGGTAGCCAGGACATGACCCCCATCTATCCATAATTAATACGACTGAATAAAAAAATAAGATGCTACTCGAACTATGACTAACTCGAGCCCTCGAATCAAAATGACTCATCAGCTACTGACTGGAAGCTGCACACTGTCTGATTATGATGTTTGGGCTACAACTGGTATCTACATTATGAGACAATGTAACATATAGACGTATATGTGGATCAGTACTTTTTGAATGTACTAAGCATGTGGGGGTGAATGCATAAGTAAAACAATAACTCAATCTCCATACAAAACTTTCAAAGGATGCATGCTAAGTGTAAATGACTCACCTTAGCTGAATAAAACATGTACTGCATGAGTATATAAAGCATAGATAATTTTTGTGAGTCATAACACTTAGTTCTAAAATTTGTACTTTTACTATTTCTATTGGGAGTTTCTTCTAACCGACATAAATCATGTGAGCTGTTACGGAGTCCAACGTCTTACCCACGTTGGGGGAGTTGTTTTATACTTTCCATCGAAATAGAACTTTATCTTAAGTGATCACTAACTTAGCCCACTATGGGCATTCTTAAACCTATGGTGGTGCGTAGTTCTAGGGCATGAAACCTTTAGAATCATACACAACTCGGTGCTAAATATTACTCCCATACTTATCGCTCGGAATTTAGGAAATCCACCTTAAAATAGCACAAGGGTTTATAATAAAAATCAATTATGCTTCTCTTTCTGTAAATCATAAACTATATGAACAATGTGGATTCCTTATCTCTATTTAGGATCAAGATCAAATCTTTCTTAAAATCTGAATACATGTTTATCAAAGAATGCTTATATATTATCTTTCTTAAAATATCAAGATTTAAACTTGGGGCTTCAAATCCATCTTGAAAGTCATGTCAAATCACAACAAACTTAATGCTCAATAATAATAATCTTGAAATACCTTAACAATTCTAGTCAAGAAAGATAATGAAATTCAATTCTCAATATGTGAAATCAAGTCACACGCATAAACTTGTGAAAATAACTATGCAATTCAACACATAAATCACTTTCTAACTTCGTAAACTCAAAACAATGATATTTAGGTATGAACTCTAAATTGAAAATTATGTAAATTTAACTTTAAAACATGTTTTAGGAACAAGGATCAAAGAATATCCTTCTTCATAACCCCACATACGTTAATTTTTTGAATTGTGAAGAAAGCTTGAATCTTGGAACTTGAATGATGAACTTGTGAAAGAAATTTTATTCTTGATATTTCTTGAAGAATTATTGAACTTGGAATCTTGAACTCTTAGATTCCTTGAAGGAATCTTCAAATTGAAGCTTGAATTCTTTGTGTTCTTGAGAGAAAACTTGAACTTTGTTTATGGGAAAGGGGAAGGTTTTTATGTTAGTTGTTGTGAGGAAGATGGGCAAATAATGCCCCTTTTGAGTTATAAAGAATGTTTGGACGACTGGGGTTGAGGAGAAAGGACTAAACTTCCCCTTGGCCTCTTTTTCCTGTGGAAATCACCATCGTGACGCGACCTCTAGTTAGGTTAAGCAGCCCTCGCGGCACAGGGCTATCGCGATACCTTTCTGCCTCTCACGAAAAAGGTCATAAATTTTTGCTCAGGTATCGTATTAAGGCAAAATTAGTATCGTAGAAAAGCTAACTCAATTATATACAATTTGGTGGGTCTTTAGATGAAAAATTCTACGTACATAAAAAGTTATACATATTCAAAGTAGACCCTTATAGAATCGAATACCAAACTTTGGATGAATCAAAGGCTCTTGGCTCAACTTTGTTCTAAGTGATTTATATGAATATTTTTTACCTCTAAATCACTTCACACACTAGTATAAGTATAATGACACATGAATTAAAAATCAAATCATGGTATTATAGTTTACACACGTAAGAACGACGCTTCAAAGTATAACCTGAAAATACGGGAAGTTACAACTGTGCTTATTGCTTTCGTCCAAAAGTGATCTGGGAGATTATGTTCTAATAACATGGTCCTAGAAGTTTCCTGGAGGGACCGATTTTTTTGCTCCACCACATCATTTTTCTGAGGAGGCCGAGGTGATGAGAAGTTCTGAGGGTATCCATTCTGAGCACAATATTCCTTAAACACCTTATTTTTAAATTCTCCTCCATGATCACTGTGAACATAAGTGATAACGTGTTCGGATTTTACCTTTCTACAAAAGATCTCAAAACTTTTGAAATTATCATGTTTATGATCAAGAAATATTACCGAAGTAAAACATGAGTAGTCATCAACTATAACGAAAACATATCTCTTTTCACCAATACTTGCGGTCTTGGTAGGGCCAAATAGATCTATGTGGATTGTTTGAAGAGGCTTGGTAGTAGAGACAATGTATTTGATTTTAAATGATGTCTGGGTCTGTTTACCCAATTGGCAAGAATCACAAATGTGATCTTTTTCAAACTTAAGTTTTGACAGACCTTTCACCAATTCCAGTCTAGACAATTTCTCAATGATATGCCTACTAGCATACCCAAACCTTCTGTGATATAACCAAATATCATTGGTTTTCACAGTGAGGTAGGTTAAGGTAGCAAAGTCAAGACTATTTAAGACATAATTATTATTAATGTGTTCACCGATGAGAGAGAGATCTCTTTTGTCATGTTTGATGGAGCAATTTTCAACTTTAAAGGAGACTCCAAATCCGGGGTCACACAGTTGACTGATGGTGAGTAAGTTATGCTTGAGGACATCTACCAAGTACACTTCAGTAAACTCACATGAGGAGCTGATATTTACTAAGCCAACTCCGATGACGTTGTCTCTAGCGTTGTCACCAAATTTGACTGATCCCCTATCTAAATTCTTTAAAGCAGAAAAGTTTTCATTATTTTTGGTCATGTGCCTGGAACATCTATTTACAATGACCCACATTCCTTCTTATAACCTTTGCAGACTTGTTCCTGCAAAATAAAAAATTTAATTTTGTTCAGGTATACAAGTGGTCTTGGATCCTTGCAGGTTAGATATGCTTCCTTTGGGCTTCCAAACCCATACACTCTTAGGCTTATGCCTTCAGCTATAGGATTTGTGCCTTATCTATCGACAAATGAAACAGACATGTCCTCGAGGGGATAAAAAGGTCTTGGCTGATATAAACAACTCTGATGAGGAACTTGAATTGTTTTTAAAAGAGTTCGATATCACGAAACTATGGATTGGTGATTTTGTAATAGTTTATAATTGTATTTTTACATCATCAAGCTCTTCATGAAGTAAGTCAATTTTAATTTGACATGCTTCGACTTCTATTTGATAGTTTCTTTGTTCCTCTTTGAGTTTTCGTTTAAATTGAGCTTCGTACTTTTCTTCTCTTGAACAAGTTTGTTATATCATATATATTTTTTTAAAGCTCGTCAGTATCATATCTAAATTAGATTCAAGAATATTATAATCATGACAATCGTGTGGTCTTACCTTACTAGATTCACTTGTTACCATGAAGCACATATTGGCGGCTTCTATTTCTTCTTCGATTTTATCTTCATCATTCCAAGCTCCAAAATTTTAATTCTTTCTAGATAATCTTTTTCTTAATTTTGGACAGTTTTGTTTGAAGTAGCCAGGCCTTCCACAGTAATAACAACGATCATCATTTCTAGTAAAGTCATTATTCTTGGATCCTTGGGATCTTTGTTGTCTCTGTCCCATGATCCGCCTTACTCCATAATTTATGAGAGTTATTCCTTCGCTATTGGTATCTTCCAGAATGTCCTCTTCTTTAGTTAGTGCGGCATTAAAGGCTACTGATTTATTCTTTTCTTCCTTGTGCTACCTGTTGATATAATTACGTTCATATGCAATGAGGTTGCCTCATAGTTCATTATATGTCATGTTGTGAAGATCTCCCTCTTCCAGAATAGCAGCCTTGGTTTCCTAAATTTTTCGGAGACTCTGGACCAGCTCTTGGACTTGCAGGCTATGTGGATAGATCAGCCCCAATGATTTTAGTTCGCATACAATCTTGATAAATCTGGAAAATATTGTTTCAATATTCTCATTTTCTTCAATTTTGAAGAGCTCGTAATCATTGATCAGGACAGCGATCTTTGACATTTTGACTTTCGTGGTTCCTTCATATGTTACCTCCAATTTGTCCCACATTTCTTTTGCAGTCTCATAGGTTGATATCTTGTCGTATTCTTCTCCACTAACTAAACAAAAAAGCAAACTTATAGCATGTGCATTAGTTTGGATTACCTCTTATTGTTCTTTGGTGACGTCGAAGCTTTCAATGTCTTCTATGTCAGTACTGCTCGATTCTTTGTCTTTGTCCTTTTGCTTGTCTTTATGTCCTGGGATCGGGTTTGGTCCCTTCTTAATAACAACCCAGTCTTGGAAGTCATTTGATTGGAAAAAATATTTGAATTTGTTCTTCCAGTAAAATTTGTGTGGTCTATAAAAGTATGGTGGTCTTATGGAGGAGTGACCATCTTGAACAAGAGCACCGAGGATTTGATAGTTTGTTGTTTGATCTTTGCTTATGTGTGGTTAAGCAACACTATTGGTGAGAGCTGCTCTGAAACCAATATAAATTCAAGAGGAGAGGGTGAATTAAAAATTTCTGTGAGTCGACTATTGATTCCTCACAGTTGACTTGCCTGCAGATTAGTATACTTCACAAAATAGATTAGACTTAAAATAAGCACATAAATAAATAACTGAATTTAAAGTAAGGAACACAAAGATTTATCTTGATTCAGAACACCAATGTGGTGCCTACTTCCAGTCCCCTTGGGTTTCAAAGTTTCCTTAGATCTTTCAGTGTTGGCTCGAGTACAATGATGAGAAAAAAGTTCTGAAGACTTATTTTGTTCTTCAAATATTGAAACACAGCTTCAATTTGTATTACAAAGTTGACTCGATCCTACTCTTTATATAACAATTGTAAGCTACAGATTATAAAGCTTTGTGAGACTAAGATTGAGGCACTTTGATATTTCTCCTTAAAGTTGCGTAACTTTTGTCTATCTTTAGTTTTCTTCTTTTATAGTCTTCAGGTACTGCTCTTCGTAAGGAAACCCAAGAGATTTCTTCTCAATCAAGGATTTGAATTGATTCCTTGATTGAGGAATGTTACTTTATAATATGTCCATATCATATATGTCTATACATGGCTTTCACTCACGTCCATATCAGATATATCCATAATTTTTTCTTCCTTTTGCTTTTGTAGTGATTGATGTTTTTTCAAGCTGTTCGTGATCTTTTCTTTCTTTTATTTCGTTGTGATTGATCTGATTTGTCGTGATCCCGGGACAATGATTTTCTTTTCTTTTGTTCTTATTTTGATTGATTCGCTTGAATGTCGTAGATCATGATTTGATATCCTTTCATTCCTAGAGCCGAATTTCTTGCTTCCATTAATTTTCTCTAATCCTTTATATATTTGTGTGAGACATATTTTTATCATTAGTAGCCTTCCAATATCCTGCAAAGATCCTTTCATTAGTTTGTCATTATTAAAACATAAGCATAGGATGCCAACAGATGGAGAGACATATCTTTTGTAATATGACCCCTTTGTTACTTGCTTTAGATGGTTTTCACATATTAAGGATTGATAATCAAGAGATATAAAGCATCAAGACTTACAAATTTATACGAAGGTAATGTTACAGTATTAATTTATTGTGGTTGCCTCATTGTGGATCATTTTGTATTATTTGGTCATAAACGAATATATCGTAATCGAAAAATAAAATAAAAAAGTCTAGCATATTTATATATGAAAGCTAAATTATTTTAAGGGTTACTCACTTGATTAACATTGAACATATAGGTTCAAACGTAAGGCGCGTAACTAAACTAGTATTTCAAGTAGTATATAACTATACATTGTATGTATATTTATGTGTATATTTTTTAAAGTAGTATAATATGTAATATATATAAGTTATATGTATATAGTTTTAAGTAGTATTTTAAGTAGTATATATTGAATGTATATTGTTTCAAGTAGTATATAACTATATTTTGTATGTATATTTGTGTGTATGTTTTCTAATGTAGTATAATATATAATGTATATATGTTGTATGCATATCATTTCAAGTAATATTATAAGTAGTATATGTTGAATGTATGTATGTGTATATATTTTTTAAGCTAGATATTGAATGTATACATATTTCTATGTTTCTAAAGTCATATAAAATGTAATGCGTATATGTTGTATGTATATTGTTTCAAGTAGTATTTTAAGTAGTATATATTGAATGAATATTGTTTCAAGTAGTATTTCAACTAGTATATATTGTATGTATATTTGTGTGTAATTTTCTAGTGTATTATAAAATATATAATGTATATATGTTTTCAAGTGGTAGTATATATTGAACGTATATTATTTCTAGTAATATTTCAAGTTATTGTATGTATATTTTATGTATTTTTCTAATATACTATAATATATAATTTATATAAGTTGTATGTATATTATTTCAAGTTGTATTTTATGTTGTATAAGTTGAACGTACATATGTGTTTATATTTTTTAAAATAGAAATGGAATGTAATATATGTGTATGTTTACTAAATTAGTATCATTAATAATGTATATATGTGGTATATATTTTGTTTAAAGCATTTAGTAGTATATATGTATGTATATATAGTATATATTGAATGTATATATTGAAAAAGACATGAAAATTTGAATTTAGCCTTTTTTTTACTTGAAGGATCGATAACCAATCCACTAATCGAATTGGGCCGAGTTGACCCAGTCCAATACTGGTTAGACCAGTTACATTCTTAACTAGATCGGTGATGGGCCGTCAGAAGGTTTTTTAATGTTGGGCTCAGTATGGACCGACCCATTAAAATAGGAGACTAGACCAAACCAGATCCGAGGGGTTGGGCCGAATTGGCCCGATTGACAAATTTAGTTTGTTGTGTCAACCGATTAAAATGAGCAAAGAAATTGATGGAATAAGGATGATAATGGAGGAAATCGGTGAAGGAGATGATTTTTGGTTAGTGGAGGAAAGAGTGAATTCTATCGTGAACTCTGTGTGTGCGTGAATTTAAGTAAAGCGGATTGATGTGATGTATTTGGATGTTTAGAGAAAATAAAAAAATTGTAACTATTTTGTAGGATTGGGATTTTAAGCAATGATGATAAGTTAAAATATGGTATTATGAAATTTGTCCTTAATGTAATGGATAAAATTGTAAACTTATTGGTCAACTTTGAAGTGTGCTTGCAAGCTAAAAAATATAAAGTTTATTGGCTTATCACTTATTTTGCCTTATAAGCATTTGAATAATTATAAGCAAATTTGGTTGAAAGTCATAACAATAACCTTGAATATTGTTTAAATCATAGTAATAATTATAATCACTATAATTTCGATGATTTAAGATTTTTAACCTACTTTTGAAATTTAAGCAAATTTGATTGAAAGTCATTACTTTAACCTTGAATATTGTTCAAATCACAGTAATCATAATAATCGCTATAATTTCAATGGTTTAACATTTTTAACCTACTTTTGAAATTTAAGCAAATTTGGTTGAAAGTCATTACTTTAACCTTGGATATTGTTTAAATCACAATCATAATTGGCAAATTCATCATATGAAGTCTTAACATTTTTGGAATGATTATTGATAGGGAGTCGTCATTTTCGATCAACTCATGACACTAGAAATAAAGGCTTCTTTTCGCGTAAATTAATGAGAAATTAGTTTTATAAAATATGACTAAAATGCATAAAATTACCCTCAAATTTATAGTAAAATTTACTTTAACATTTTAAGTTTACGCACATTTAAATATCACCTTAAACAACTTTCAAGTGAATTAAATATAATCTTAATGACGGACGTCGCAAAAAAAAATAATTGTAAAGCATTTTTTTTTTTTTAAAAAAGGTGATTCCACTTATTTAATTATTAATTATTTGATAAAAATAAAAGCACCCCTAAAACTTCTTTTTCATCATTTCAAAATCCCACCCCCTTTCATCTTCTTCGAACCCTCCGCTCTCACCCTCTTCTTCTTCAAACCCCATTTCCTCCCTCCCTTTCTTTTTTATCGAACTCTATCATCTAGAATAAAAAATTTCATGTTGCTTCAATAAAAATCTTCATTACTGTTTTTAAATAGGCAATTTAGAATGTCCACTTTTTAAAAAAAAAAAAAAAAAAACAACAACCCTATAAGAAGATGAAAATTTACTCAATTTTAAGAATAAAGCTTTTCACATAGAGATTAATGATAGACGAGAATTGAAAAAAAAAAATTGCAGATAATAAATTCTTAAATAAATACTTTACCTAAAGGTGCAATCTTAAAAACACATTATGAGGAATTAATCAATTTTTCAGTTGATTGACACCAATGAATTTCAGATTCTTGGAAATGAAAAAATAAAAACTAAAATTTCATGTTCTTGCTTCCACGGGAGAGGGAGGAGGGGAGGGGAAAAATAAAAATCAAAACTAAAATAATTTTTGACCTGATTCTGACATGGTAATGAAGTGGTACTGATGTAGCACGTGTAATGCACTCTCTATTGTGAGAGTCATATTATATTATTGAGGTGATATTTAATATATTTATAAATTATTTAGGTATTTAAACATATGTAAAGTTAAATTGCTAAATTAAGTAGTGGTGACAAGTTTAGGGGTGATTTTATATATTTTCTGTTTTTCTATCATTATTTCTATCCAATCATCTCACTAGAAAATACATGGGAAACAGATTTTCATTGAAATATGAGAAGCTTCTTAATATTTTTGTGCGAAAACACTATTATTTTTTTTATTTCTCATTAAATCAATCAAATTATCTGTAAAATAGCCACTGACAATTTCCTCTAGAAAATAACTACCTTTTAGTGGTGTGAAATAATTTATTTTTCTTTGTCTGTGTTTGGTCCAAGCGTCTTCGGATTTTTTTTTCCATTCATTTTACTTTTATAAGTTGTCTAGATCCACAGGTCGATGGCCGTAATAATTTTGTTCTCTTTTTTATTACTAGTTGTATTTAGATTTTAGACAAAGAATATAATATATAACTTGTAGTGCAGTCAAAATAGTGCAAAAATAGTGCAAAAATTACTATTAGAGTCGAATGCATCAGAGATGATGTATGCAAAATTGACCACATGGTTTTTTCATATATATACATATTTACTTATTTACTATTTTTTTATTTTTTATTTTTATTTTTTTTATTTTTTATTACAACATGGTTATACCAAAACTTGAACATGACTGGCCATCGGAGAAAGATTTTACACCTAGCTCTATTTAGCTTCTAAGATTATGAAATGTGGATAATGAACTAATATTAAAAACTATATTAGGAATGACGGAGATACTCATTCTTTGAACAAATACCTTGCACATAACAACTTTAATTTATTTAGTGCAACATGGTACTACTATTTATAAGTTAGTACTAACAATATTCAAGACTTCTAGATGTCATTTTGGGATTGTGACACTATAAAAGGAAGCTAGAATTACCTGGAAAAAGGAAAAAAAAAAAACATCCACCACCAGTAGCATCCTAATTTCCTTATTCATCGATCAATGGAGATCAATTTAGTTTCATTTATCCTCTTATTCTCATCCATTTTTATCATAGTTAGAAAATGGAGAAGCCAAAAACAAAAGTTACCTCCAGGTCCATGGAGACTCCCACTCATTGGGAGTTTGCATCACTTGATTAGTGGACATAATCCACATCGTATTTTTAGAGATCTAGCTCGAAAATATGGCCCTGTCATGTACTTGGAACTAGGGGAAGTTCCTACCGTGATCATATCATCACCTTCTACGTCGAAACAAGTTTTAAAAACTCATGATCTCGCCTTTGCTAGTAGGCCACAGTTTACATCCACTGATATTGTAATGTACAATAATAAAGATATTGCGTTCGCTGAATATGGTGACTACTGGAAACAGATGCGCAAAATTTGCATAATGGAACTTCTAAGTGCGAAGATGGTCAAGTCATTTAGCTCAATTCGAAAGGATGAGCTCTCGAGTATCCTCTCATCTATTGATTCCGTTGGGGGTAGCTGTGAAGTGAACATGACGGAAATAATTGTTCGGTTCACAAGCTCAGTGACATGTCGATTGGTGTTTGGAAAATTGTGCAGAGACCGAGATGAGTTGATAAATTTGATGAAAGATGCGTTGTTTTTAGTAGGAGGATTTGATGTGGGTGATTTCTTCCCTTCGTGGAAGTTACTTTACAAGATGAGTGGTGCAAAGTCGAAATTGGTAAAGATGCATCAAAACGTTGATTCAGTTTTGGAGAGCATTGTTAATGAGCATATTAAGAATCGAGCAATGGGGACAAAGGGTAATGGTGCGTATGGAGGTGAAGATTTAGTTGATGTTTTCCTAAGAATCAAGGAGAATGATCAACTTCAATTTCCAATTACCAATGACAACATAAAAGCTGTGATTTTGGTAAAATAATTTACCCCCATCTCTAAATCTTTGGTTTCCTTGTATATCCATTTTCGTTAAAGAGTCCTACATCGAAAAAAGGGATATATGTAATTGGTCTTCTTATACGGACTTAGACAATCCTCACCATATGAGTTAGCTTTAGGAGTTGAGTTAGGCTCAAGATCCATTTCGATCATTTTATCGAGTCAAGCCCCATCTCAGTTCACCTTGTTTTCCTCCATATTATATTGTCCACGCTGCAGTTAACGGGGTCTGAACGTGCAGGGGAGTGCTAAGAGTTCCACATCGATATACAGTTGGTTTCTTATATTGACTTGGATAATTTTCACTCTATGACTAGCTTTTGGGGTTGAGTTAGACCTAAGATCCGCCTATCTCTTTAATTAGTTTAGAGCAATTCACATTAAACCATTGTCTTATTTATTTATTTGTTGATGCAGGACATGTTTACCGCTGGGACTGAAACTTCATCTACAGCTATTATTTGGGCATTGTCAGAATTGATGAAACATCCAAATATTATGGACAAGGCACAAAGTGAAGTGAGACAAGCCTTCAAAGAGAAAATGGACTTTGATGAAGAAGATCTTGATAACTTGCCGTATCTCAAGTTAGTGATTAAAGAAACATTAAGGCTACACGCTCCAAGTATAGTCCACAGAGAATGCAGAGAAGAAACAATCATTGATGGATATACAATACCTGCTAAGGCCACGGTACTAGTCAATACATGGGCAATGGGAAGAGATCCAGAAGTTTGGGATGGTCCCGAGAGTTTCATACCAGAGAGATTTGAAAATTCTCCTATTGACTATCTGGGAAATAACTATGAGTATCTCCCATTTGGCGCAGGAAAAAGGATTTGTCCAGGCATGCAGTTTGGTTTAGCTAATGTTAAACAACCTTTGGCTCGACTCCTCTACCACTTTAACTGGGAACTTCCATATGGAACAAGTCCAAAAGACTTGGATATGAGTGAGAAAAGTGGATTAAGTGCAGCGAAAGAGAAAGATCTCTACTTAATTGCCAAAACGAATCAAAGTTTGGACGTCATGCTCTAAATGATGAAAATGAGCTGAGAATAAGCTTTCATCAACTTCTTTAGTTTGGTGCCTTTTTTCTCTGTCTTGCTTTTGTCTTGCAGTTTAAGTAAAGAATAACATCCACAATTGGTTATAGAGTTTTGATTTAAAAGGTTAGATTATTGAAGAATATATTCCACCCGCCATTTTGTGTAGTATGTAAAAGTATAAATGTATAATCAAATTTGTTTCTCTTCTCTCAGAGATCATTGTCTTTGGTCCACATCAATATCCCAATTTGTGTACATTAATATTTGTTAGATCTACCTATCTTCATATTATTCATAAATCATATCGAATTGGTAAATATGTCTTGTTCAAAATTCATGCTGAACTAAACATGACTTTAAGTGCAATCTTAATTTTTTCACTATTATATATTCTTAAAACGCATACGATTTTTTGAGTTTAATTTTAATTTCTGAAAAGAAGTACCTTACACTTTTGAAGTTGAAGGTTAGGTTGGACGAGTTCGTTTTGATAGCTCATGAAAACTGACATGGAATTGAATTCCCTTTTCATATAATATTTACATTTCGTCTTTTACATGTTTGTTCCGAGTGTTTTTGGATCTTCTTTCCTTTCATTTTAATTTTATTGCGAAAAACATGTTGATGGCTGAAATTTTTTTATTCTGTTTTTAATTACAAATAGTAGTGTAAAGTTGACACACGTGGTTAAAAATGCGCTCTTTTTTTATTACTACAACTACTTTTTGAGGCCAACGAATTAAGGAACAGAGACTCAAACAAGCTATCATTTGGGGTTTTGTGACAGTACTATAAAAAAGATAATTAGATTAGTGACTTGAAAAAACATCCACCACCAATAGCATTCTCATTTTCTGAGCAATCAATCAATGGAGATCAATTTAGTTTCATTTCTCCTCTTATTCTCCTCCATTTTTATTAGAGTTAGAAAATGGAGAAGCCAAAAACAAAAGTTACCTCCAGCTCCATGGAGACTCCCACTCACTGGGAGCTTGCATCACTTGATTAGTGGACATAATCCACATCGTATTTTTAGAGATCTAGCTCGAAATTATGGCCCTGTCATGTACTTGGAACTAGGGGAAGTTCCTACCGTGATCATATCTGTTAGAACTATAATGATAATTGTATAAGAAATTTAAAATAAAACTTGCTTGGCTTAGAGGCACGATAATACACTTCTTAAAGATAGTTGGAGTCTCTCCCACAAGCAAACGGAAGAACAAGTGACAACTCTATCTTCGAGATTCAACTAAGCCACAAAACAAGTAGCATTCAAGAATGTTGCTCTTCTATTCTTGAATTGGTGATTTCACCATTTGATCAATGTCTCTCAAGTGTTTTTCAAGGGGAAAGTAGTTTTGAGTGCTTGTTTTTTCAAACAAAAAAAACAATATTTATAGGATGAAAGTTTCATGCATGAGAAGTATATTAATTAAGTAATAGTTAATAGGTTCATGTATGTTTTAAAACAAAAAATGTCATTCTTTCAAGAACCTATAACGTAAAACTTAATGAATAATGAATTTGTCAAATAAATTTCCTTTGTAACTCAAAACTTATGAATAATGAATTTGTCAAATTTATTTCCTTTGTAACTCAAAACTTTAAGTGATGCATTTGTTTCAAAACTAATTGAAACATAACTCTTAAAAATCTTTAACCCATGTATTTGTTTCAAAATTTATTGAAACATAAAATCAACAATCCCCCACTTGTTTCAAGAAATTTTATCTTTAAAAAAAAGAAAAATTCATTTGAGACATCAATCTAGCAACATGCATCAATAATGGTGTCTTTTGGACTTGAACCATTAGCTAGTGAAGACTTTCTAAATCATTGACTACTTAGTGAACAAATCTTGAACTAAGTGGTTCATTTAATGAAGTAGAAAAATACTCCACGCATATTGCTATGTTCCGGTGAAAATCAAAATCTTTTGACACCTTACGGCCATGTGTTCCGAATCCTTTTAGCTAAGTGCTTTAAGATTTCCCTGTAAAAATCTTATTGAAGCGGCCTCCACTTCGCACTTAGTGCGGTGAATTCATCAAGAGTAACTTTGCATACTCCGAATAAGTAGTCTATGAATTTCATTAAGAGAAATTAGTCTCATCCTTCTTTACAACAAAGTATCAGTAAATCTATCAAGAGTGTTCCTACACACTCCAACCGAAATCTGTGTATAGACTTAATAAGAGAATATAATCTATTCTTTTCTTTTGTAGGAATACTGTCAAATCTATGAAGAGTGTTATTATTTATTCCAATTGATATCAGTCTTGTAGATTTATTAAGAGAATAAATCTCAACTTATGCACATCTACTCACTCTCTAGGGAAAAAAGAAATTTTATTGATGTGCTTCACAATTGTAACTTTACTTGTTTTTCCCTTTGAACCTAAGATTACATCATTAGGTAGGGTTACCATAAATTACAATCAATCTACAACAGGCTTTATTCCCATCCCATTACAAGTTTGTACCACTAATTCCTTGCCTAACCCTTTAGACAAAAGATCTGCTAAATTGAGTTTGGACTTCACATATTGAAGCGATGTTATGCCATCCTCTAATAATATTCTCACATGATTGTGTTTGAGATGAACTTGTCTTGACTTGCCATTGTAACAATCACTTGAAGCCCGAAATATAGTAGTTTTATTATCACAATATATAGTCAAAGGTGGTATTGGCTTGCCCCATAATAGAATATCTATAAGCATACTCCGCAGCCAATCAGCTTCTTCTCCAGCAGAAGACATAGCGATAAATTCTGACTCCATGGTTGAGTGAGTAATACATGTCTTCTTCTTTGATCTCCAAGATATTGCTGCTCCAGCCAAAGTGAAAATCCAAGTAGGTATAGATTTAGAATCATTCGGATCAAAATTCCAAGTAGCATCACTATAGCCTTCAAGAACTGCTGGAAAGGTAGAATAATGCAGGCCAACATTAATTGTACCCTTCAGATACCTTAAAACATGAATTAAGGTATTCCAATGCTCAACTCCAGGGCTACCAGTAAATTTACTCAAAGTTCCTACAGCATAACCAATATCTGGCCTGGTACAATGCATAACATACATAAGACTCCCAACAATTTGAGAATATGTCAATTGATCAAGAATATCACCAGAGTTTCGCACTAATTTGATGCTAGGATCAAATAGTGTAGGAGCAGTCTTGTCGTCAAAATGACCAAACCTCTTTAGAACCTTCTCAATATAACTTGATTGAGTAAGAGTCAAACCATTTTTCGATCTTACAATTTTGATGCCTAAAATTACATCAGCTTCTCCAAGATCTTTCATTTCAAACTAAGAAGCAAGAAAATATTTTGAATGTTTGACTCTTTTGATATCAGTTCCAAAGATCAACTGTCATCAATATAAAGACATATTATAACACTAGAATTTTCTTAAAATTTACTAAATATGCAGATATATCCACCATTGATTAAGTAGCTATTAGAAATCATAACTTTTCTAAATTTATCGTGCCATTGTTTTGGAGCTTTTTTTTAATCCATAAAGAGATTTAAGAAGTTTACAAACTTTACATTCTTGACTAGGATTGATAAATCCTTCTGGTTGTTTCATGTAGACTTCTTCGTCTAGATCTCCATTCAGGAATGCAGTTTTCACATCCATACGATGAATCACAATACCATGAATTGTTGCTAGAGCAATCAAGAGACGAATAGAGGTCATCCGAGATACAGGTGCAAAAGTATCAAAATAATTAATATCTTTCAATTGAGTAAAGCCTTTAGCTACCAAACGGGCTTTGTACTTATCTAAAGTACCATCGAATTTCATTTTCTTCCTAAAAATTCATCGGCAACCAATTGGTTTACATCCAGGAGGAAGATCTGACAATATCCATGTATTATTAGATAATATAGAATGCATTTCATCATCAATGGCTTCACGACAAAATGGGGCATCATGTGAAGACATAGCTTCAGCATAACTTTCATGATCCTTTTCAACCAAATAAGCTTGAAAATCAGGTCCAAAGTCTTTTGATTTGGCTAATCTTGAACTACGTCTTGGTTGACTTTCTTCCAATGGCTCAACTATTTTCCTTTCAAGAGGATAAATAGAAGAACTTGAATCTTGTTCAAAAGAATCTTTTTTCTTGTGATATATATGCTTAAAAAAGTTAGCATGTAAAGATTCAATAATTGTGTGAGGACTTGGGGTCTTAAGATTTAAAAATCTATAAGACTTACTAGTTTGTGAATAACCAATAAACACATAATCTACTCATCTATAGCCAATCTTGGTTAAATGTTGATTTGGTAATCGAACATGAGCCAAGCAACCCCATACTTTAAAATAATTTATATTTGATTTTCGATTATTTCAAAGTTCATACAGAGATGCATCATAATTCCTGAAAGTAATTCTATTCAAAATATGACATGCTGAAAGCAAAGCTTCAGTCCACAAATTTTCAGATATACTAGATCTATAAAGCATAGAATTAACCATTTCTATGAAAGTCTTATTTTTTCTTTCTGCTACACCATTTTGTTGTGGTGTATAGGACATGGTCAATTGTTTTTCAATGCCTTCTCTCTCACAAAAATCAATAAAATCTGACTTTAAGTACTATCCACCTCTATCAGACCTAATTGACTTAATTTTCACACTCAATTTATTTTCAACTTCTGTTTTATATGCTTTGAAAGTCTCAAATGTTTTATCTTTTGTTTTCAATGGAAAGACATAATTATATATTGAGTAGTCATCAATAAAAGTGATAAAATACTTCTTTCCATGACGTGACAAATAATTCATCTCACAAATATCAGTGTGGATTAATTGCAAAAGTATGGAAGTCCTTTCAACTGTCTTAAAGGGCTTCTTAGTAATCTTGCATTTACTACAAGTAAGACACTTAGTAGTATGATTCTTTCCACAATCTTTGATTAATCCATTATTCACCATAAGTTGAATGGATCTAAAATTCACATGTCCTAGACGTTCATGCCATAAGTCCAGAGACTCCACAAGATAAGCAGAAATATTTTCATTTTCAATATTGAGTTTAAACATTCCATTTGCAACATAACCTTTTCCAATAAACAAGCCATTTTTAGATAAAATAAACTTATCTGCCTCACAAACCATTTTAAAACCATGCTTCAAAAGAAGCGTGCCTGACACCAAGTTCTTTCGAATCTCAGGAACATGCAATACATCCATCAATGTAACTATCTTCCCGGAAGTAAACTCCAGTTCAACAGTTTCTTTTTCCACAACTTTAGTAGAGGAGGAGTTTTCCATATGTACAATTTTACCATCCCCCACTAATTCATAAGTCTTGAAAGAATTTTGGTTACCTGATATGTGACAAGTTGCGCCAGTATCTATCCACCATTCCACTTGATCTTCCGCTATAAATGCTTCTGTGACCATTGCCACAAGATCATCTTTTTTATTTTTATTTGCTTTTTCTTTTTTCTTTTCGGCTTTGAGAATTCTACAATCACGCGCATAGTGACCAACTTTGTGACAATGATAGCATTCACCAGATTTAAAATTGGCACCATTACACTTGAAATTTGTAGTTTTTTTTGCCTTTAACAAATTCTTATTTTTAGGTTCCTTCTTGTTTGATTTTTCTTCAATCATATGAGCTTTCATGGCAGCTTCCTTCAAACTATTATTATCGCTCCATCGTGTCTTTTGTTCAATTTGCAAGTGTTGCAACAATTGTTCAAGAGTCAAATCTTCATTTATGTGTAAGAGTTTGCTTCGGTACTCTTTCCAAGATGGAGGAAGTTTTGAGACAATAGCACCAACATGAAAGTTTTCATCAAGAGAAATTCCAGATATAGCAATTTATTAGCTATAAGTTGGAATTCTTGTACTTATTCAGTGATTGACTTATCATCAACCATTTTGAACTCCATATAATTTGAAACGAGAAATTTCTTAGAACTCGCCTCTTCGGCTAAATAAATAGCTTGAAGAGTGTTCCATATCTCTTTAGCATATTTGCATTTAACATAATATTGATCATAATATTTGTTAGACATTCCTGCAAGAATATAATTCTTGCACAAATAATCATCATATTGCCATTGGGCAATTTGTTCTTTAATCAAAGTAGCCTCGTCAGATGCTACCTCAGAACCAGGAGCATTAGGACAGGGTTCTTCAAGAACATATGCCAACTTTAATCGTTTTAAAAAGAATTCCATCTTTCCACGCCATCTAGGAAAGTCTTTGCCATCAAATATTTCAAAATTAGAATTAGGCAAAGATGGAATACTATTTGATATTGATGTAGAAGCCATAGAGACAACTATCTTCAAATTGTTAGAACAATAATGATAATTGTACAAGAAATTCAAAATAAAACTTGCTTGGCTTAGAGGCACGATAATACACTTCTTAAAGATAGTTGGAGTCTCTCCCACAAGCAAACGGAAGAACAAGTGACAACTCTATCTTCGAGATTCAACTAAGCCACAAAACAAGTAGCATTCAAGAATGTTGCTCTTCTATTCTTGAATTGGTGATTTCACCATTTGATCAATGTCTCTCAAGTGTTTTTCAAGGGGAAAGTAGTTTTGAGTGCTTGTCTTTTCAAACAAAAAAAACAATATTTATAGGATGAAAGTTTCATGCATGAGAAGTATATTAATTAAGTAATGGTTAATAGGTTCATGTATGTTTTAAAACAAAAAATGTCATTCTTTCAAGAACATATAACATAAAACTTAATGAATAATGAATTTGTCAAATAAATTTCCTTTGTAACTCAAAACTTATCAATTATGAATTTGTCAAATTCATTTTCTTTGTAACTCAAAACTTTAAAGTGATGCATTTGTTTCAAAATTAATTGAAACATAACTCTTAAAAATCTTTAACCGATGTATTGTATTTGTTTCAAAATTTATTGAAACATAAAATCAACAATATCATCACCTTCTACGTCGAAACAAGTTTTAAAAACTTATGATCTCGCCTTTGCTAGTAGGCCACAGTTTACATCCACTGATATTGTAATGTACAATAATAAAGGCATTGCCTTCGCTGAATATGGTGACTACTGGAAACAGATGCGCAAAATTTGCACAACGGAACTTCTAAGTGCAAAGATGGTCAAGTCATTTAGCTCAATTCAAAAGGATGAGCTCTTGAATGTCCTCTCATCAATTGATTCTTGCGGGTGTACCTGTGAAGTGAAAATGACGGAAAGAATTGTTAGGTTCACGAGCTCTGTGACATGCCGATTGGTGTTTGAAAAATTATGCAGGGATCGAGATGAGCTAATAAATTTGATGAAAGATGCGTTGATTTTAGTAGGAGGATTTGATGTGGGTGATTTCTTCCCTTCGTGGAAGTTACTTTACAAAAAGAGTGTTGCAAAGTCGAAATTGGTAAAGATGCAGCAAAACGTTGATTCAGTATTGGAGAGCATTATTAATGAACATATTAAGAATCGAGCAATGGGGACAAAGGGTAATGGTGCGTATGGAGGTGAAGATTTAGTTGATGTTTTCCTAAGAATCAAGGAGAATGATCAACTTCAATTCCCAGTTACCAATGACAACATAAAAGATGTGATTTTGGTAAAATAATTTGCCCCGATCTCTTAATCTTTGGTTTCCTTGTATTTCCATTTTTGTTAAGAGTCCTACATTGGAAAAAGGGATATATGTAATTGGTCTTCTTATACGGACTTAGACAATCCTCACCATATGAGTTAGCTTTAGGATTTGAGTTAGACTCAAGATTCATTTCTTTCATGATATTAGAGCCAGGTCTCATGTCAGTTCTTTGCCACCGATGTTGGCCTCCATATTATATAGTCTATGCTTCAGTTAATGGGGTTTGGACGTGCAAGGGAGTGTTGTGAGTCCCACATTGATATGCAGTTGGTTTCGTATCTTGATTTGGATGATTCTCATTCTATGACTAGCTTTTGGGGTTGAGTTAGACTCAAGATCCATCGATCTCTTTAGTTTAGAGCTATTCACATTAAGCCATTGTCTTATTTATTTATTTATTTATTTGTTGATGCAGGACATGTTTACTGGTGGGATTGAAACTTCATCTACAACTATTATTTGGGCAATGTCTGAGTTGATGAAACATCCAGATATTATGGTCAAGGCACAAAGTGGAGTGCGACAAGCCTTCAAAGAGAAAACGGACTTTGATGAAGAAGATCTTGATAACTTGCCGTACCTAAAGTTAGTGATTAAAGAAACATTAAGGCTACACGCTCCAAATATAGTCCACAGAGAATGCAGAGAAGAAACAATCGTTGATGGATATACAATACCTGCTACGGCCACTGCACTAGTCAATACATGGGCAATGGGAAGAGATCCAGAAGTTTGGTATGATCCCGAGAGTTTCATACCAGAGAGATTTGAAAATTCTCCTATTGACTATTTGGGAAATAACTATGAGTATCTCCCATTTGGCGCAGGAAAAAGGATTTGTCAAGGAATGCAGTTTGGTTTAGCTAATGTTAAACAACCTTTGGCTCGACTCCTCTACCACTTTAACTGGGAACTTCCACATGGAACAAGTTCAAAAGACTTGCATATGAGTGAGAAAAGTGGATTAAGTGCAGCGAAAAAGAAAGATCTCTACTTAATTGCCAAAACGAATCAAAGTTTGGAGATCTAAACAGTGGCAGAGCATTTTCATTGAGGGGGTTCAGAAGTAAATTCTACTACATATGCATAAAAAAAAATTTAGCCATGTAAAAATAGTATAAAAACAATATAATTTTTTATTGAAGGGGGGTCGAATGAATCCCCAGAAACAAATATAGCTCCGCCCCTGGCTCTAAATGATGAAAATGAGCTGAGAATAAGCTTTCATCTTCTTATAGTTTGGTGCCTTTTTAAATTTGTCTTGCTTTTGTCTTTGCAATTTAAGTAAAGAATAACATCCACAATTGGTTTATTTAAAAGGTTAGATTATTGAAGAATATATTCCACTGGCCATTTTGTATAGTATGTAATTAGTATAAATGTATAATCAAATTTATTCCTCCTCTCAAATCATTGTCGTTGGTCCACATCAATAATATCCCAATTTGTTTTACATTAATATTTGCTAGATCTACCTATCGTCATATTGATCATAAATCATATCGAGTTGGTAAATATGTCTTGTTCAAAATTCATGCCGAACAAAACATGACTTTAAGTGCAATCTTATTTTTTTGAACTATTATATAATCTTAAAACACACACATCTTTAAAGTTTAATTTTAATTTTCGAAAAGAAGTACCTTGTACTGAAAGTTGCAAGTTAGGTTTGGACGAGTCCGTTTTGACAACTCATGGAATCTAACATGAAACTGAATATATTTCCATTTCTTCTTTTACATGTTTGTTCAGAGTGTTTTTGGATCTTCTCTTCATTCATTTTTATTTTAATGCGAAAAACATATCGATGGCTGAAAATTTTTTATTCTGTTTTTTAATTACAAATTGTAGTGCAAAGTTGACACGGGTGTTTAAAAATGCTTTCTTTTTTTTATTACTATACTTTTTGAGGCCAACGAAGAGAGACTCTAACCAGCAATCATTTGGGGTTTTGTGACGTTTACTAGAAGAAAACAAGATTAATTACATGGAAAAACATCCACCACCAATAGCATTATGGAAAAACATCCACCACCAATAGCATTCTCATTTGCTGATCAATCAATCAATGGAGAGCAATTTAGTTTCATTTCTTCTCTTATTTATGGGACCAGCCTCATCATTCATAGCAGAAAATTAAAGTCCAAAATTACGGTATGCCCATAACTTTTACTTTGTCAAAACTTACATTATTAGCTAGAGAAAAGTCAAGTAAATATCTGATTTTCAATAGTGTTTTTGATGTTACCGCTGACATCGACGTGGACAGTTTTTGCCTATAGATAGAGGCAGCTTCAGCTCATTTTAACACACCAAAACAGAGAGATAAACCATATATACAGAGTAGTGAGGTATTTCACGGACTGTAATAAAAAAATAGTCAGTGAAGAAAAAATTAGAGTGAGCGATATTTTAATAAGGTGGAAGTCAAAAGAGGGTTATATCTTTTGAGTGTCTATGTAACGCCCCGCATTTTTGAGTTAAAAATTGAATCGTCGTTCCTACGTGTGTAAGCTCTAATTCTATGGTTTATGTTTAGATTCATGTGTCATGATCTTTCGCCTAGTATATGAAGTGATTATGAGGTGAAAAATGTTCATAGAAATGGCCTAAAATAAAGTTGAGGAAAGAACTTTTCATTCATCCAAAATTTGATATTCGATTCTACAAAGGTCTACTTTGAACGTGTATAACTTTTGATAGACATAGAATTTTGCAGCTCAAGACCCACCAAATTGTAGATAATTGAAGTAGCTTTCCAATGATACCAATTTTGCCAAAATTCGATAACCGGGCGAAAAGTTTTGATCTTTTCCGTGTGAGGCAGTAAGCCGATGCGATGTTGACGTGACCCGTCGGCCTGCGCTTTACGGAGCTATTTCACATGCTATTTCAGTTTTCAATGGGTCTTGGGGCATTTTGGTTATTTTTCCTCTCCCAAAATCTGTCTATAACATACAAGTTTAGCGCCAAGAAGTATAAATTGCCCCTTTTATTCAATCTTCCTCTCAAAAACTCCAAGAACAAGATTTAAGTTTCCGTCCTTTCCATAGATCAAGAATTCACCCTCCTAAGAGTAGATCTTCAAGGAGAGTCAAGATCCAGGTTCCATCTTTCAAACTAAAAAATCTAAGGTTGATACGAATTTAAACAAGATTTTAATAATTACTTAAGTATGTATGCAATTATAAGTGGGGTTTTATTTTTAACACAAAAAACATGCATTGCGATATGGTTTTGAGAAGAATATTGAAAGATCATGGGGTTGTTTGCTTATATATCTAAATTATTGAAATGGTGGACATGTGATTTGAATTTTGAAAGGTGTTATGAACATGAGTTGTAAATCTTCTAATCCCCATGATAATGTTGTATGTACTCCAGATGATACTATTATTAAACTACTGAGAGCATGAGTTTTATATCCATTATTGTATTACTTTATAAATGATGAAGTTTCTTAACTATTACTTTCTTAATGATCATTATGCATATGTTGGTATATGGGAGTCTTGTTGGTGTTCATACTATGATTTGTGTAAGAAGTTTTGAGAATTGATGTAGTACTGATGACTTGCAAGTCGGGGTATGTCGATACCCTGCAGAGGAATTGCCTAGAATGAAAAGAGGAAAAGAATGTTGTGAGCATGATGCATGTTTTCCTTATATGAAACTTAAAGCTTGATTGATCTAAGTTAGATGGTTACCCAAAGAATGCATGAGTTAGATGACTCTATGCTGGAAATCGTGATTTACCGACAAGGGAACTTGGTACCTTGCTATGTGATCCTGCGTACCTAGTACTATGTCATCCCAACTCGGGACCTATGATTAGGAGCCCATGCTTTGTGATCTTAAGCCCAACCACGACATATTGACTTGATTGGGGTTATGGCACCCTGCTGTGTGATCTTGTGTGTCCTTCCCTCACTAGTACTTTAATCTTAGAGGCAACCGAGATTTGGCAGTTGGTGAAAATATGAAATTTTAGGGTGTACCATCTAGCTCTATAGTGCTGGATTATTGTTGAAAATCATTATAATATGCCCATGTGTTTTCAAATGATTTTGCGTTAATGTGATTTATAAAAGCTCTCACCTATGTTGTATAAAAGTTGTATTTTATTTTTGGATTACTCTACGTACCAGTACATCTGTATTGACCCCATATATTTCAGGATCTGAGGCACAATTTCGTGGTCCCATACAGCAGTAGATCTGTGTGTGTCAGAAGTTGCAGTTAGTGAGCTTCTCTCTTCCGAAAGGCCATATTTTTAGATATCATTATTTCTTTTTTTATGGTCTACTGGGGGCCTTGTCCCATATTTGTCTCAGACATATGATGGCTAATATAATGTTAGAAATTTCATAGACGGTTGTCACATGTTTAGAATATTCAGAATTTTCCTTTTTAAATTGTTCAAGTTTATGAGATTGACCATGGTTTCATCATGTATTATTTTTCACAAATTTTCTTATACTATATGAATATTATGCATAATTACCAGATTTAGAAGAGCACCCGGGCCTTCATGGTTCAAAATGCTCGTTACGGCTACAGCCCCGACTCTGATTGTGAAAAACTTAGTATCAAAGAACGGTTCATGGTCCTATGGTATCTGTGAAATCATGTCTAGTAGAGTCTAGCTTATGGGTGTGTTGTGCACCAACTTATAATTAGGAGGCTATCGGGCATTTATGAGTTGTTTCTTATTCTTTCATACTTTATTTCGTGCTATAGAGTCGTCCATAAAAAAGTTATCCAAATTCCTTCCTTACTCTAATTTCATGGACCATGCCTCATTGTTGAGGCGATACAAGTCCAAGTGTCTAGCTCCCCCAACGATGTTGTTCTTTCTGATTGATTTATCCATAAAGTTATGAGATTGCACGAGGACTTGGGAGGAGTCCATGAGTGCTCTAAAGTGTGTTGATTCAAGCACATACCCCTATCTGTATCAGTTATGCGGTTGAGCCTGAGGTATGGAGTATATTCAGTCTCCTTTAATAAAATTCTTGTTGGGGATGTGATGTATAAGGGTAATGATGTGTAGCAGAATATTGGAACTGTATTTCCACCCAAGTAGTAGTATATGTTAAAGTGTCATGATCTATTGGTAGTAGGATGGTCCAGAAGTTAGTTGTATAAAGTCACAAGTTAGAAGTTTGAGTGGGGGTGATTTTTGCATACAGAAGCTGGTTTTAGTTGTATAACCCTTGATTGAGGGATGGGTTGTTTTTTTTATAGTAAGTGACTAATGTTGTAGCAATATTTGTAGATTGTATAGTAGTCTATGAAGAAAGTGGATAGCTACGATTATTAGTTATACAAAATAGGGAAGGAGCCTAGAGTGGATAGTGATAATTGTTATATGAATCCCTTATAGGCTGGGAATAGAAAGGGTTAGAATAGTAAATAAGTTGTAAGTATAGACACATTGTTGTATATGGAATTTCAAAGGTTGTTGTGATGTATGCTTGGGTAAGTAGCTATGATATGAGAAAGTGGAATATGTTGATAAGATTGTAATAGGTTATATTATAATTTAGATTGTCTATTCTTAGTTAGTGACTTTACCCCCTTGATTTTCCTTTCTCTAGTAGTTGTATACTAGTATCTCATGTGAGAAGGTATGTAGTAGATTTTGAGTGGTAATAGTGAGGTTATGGCAGGGTTGTAATAGTAGGTAGTAGCTAAGTGAAGTGAAGTATTTGGGGTGATTTCCCAATTTGATGGACTGGTATAGTATGTGGCATGCTTTACCGGTGATGCATAATTAAGGATATACAATAGGCTTGAACTTTAGATGTGGGGTATAGTGGTGAGAATAATAGCTTAAGATTAATGATGCATGTTTTGTTGGAATTAATTATCAGGCTTGATGTGATGTGCGAAATGACCTAGGTTGATGATTTATGAAAAGCTTAAGTGGTAATCGTGAGGTATATATGTACATGAGGACTAGTGTTAAAACAATGAATTGTGATTGAATCATTAAGTGGATAAGAACGCGAGTATATATGAATGAGTTGAACACAGGCAGCAGGTTGTTAGATAAAGTTTTATGTGTATAAGCGTTTTGTGTACCTAGATTTAGTTCTTGAATCTTGTAGTATGGGAAAGTATGGAAAGTTATTATATGATGCTCTTTAGAGTTGAATTGAGGAGATATAGGTAGGCAATATGCACCTTTGGTATAGTTTCACAAATTTTGTTAAGTTGTAGGTTATGTGATTTAGGGTGTAATGATAGTATCCTAAGGAAATTGAAGATGGAGTGTTAAGTGTTTAGAAGCGTAGGTGTCTATGCACATGAAAATGTTTATCATAAGTTGTTGACTTTGGGAGTCAGCAGAAATTACAATTAGTGTCCCTGAAAGGGGATGTCCTAGAAATAATTTAGTGTCTTTGTATTAGAGATTAATGAGAGAAGTTTGTGTTTGTCACATCACTATTTTTACCGCATCCGACCTCGCTAGGGAAGTTGGTTTTAGAGAAAATGGGTTTTTCCTATTAAAGTGACGTTTTGAAAAGGGATTATTTATTTTACAGAGTCGCCACTTCGAATTGAGTTTGGGTGTTCCAAGTCACCTTATTGAATCCCTATTCAAAATAAAATGACTCTTTATTTTTGGTCTGAGAACTAGAAATCCGGATAAGGAATTCTGTTGACCGAGGGGAAGGTGTTAGGCACCCCTCGAGTCCCGTGGTTCTAGCACAGTCGCTTTAATAACTTACGTCTGGCTTAAATTAATCTTTTGGATATATAATATTTGTTAGCCTAAAAGTGACTTATATCCTGCTTTTATTTATTTTTGGATATATTTAAAACTATATTGATGTGTGGCTTACAGATAGTAGTACTTTTCGGTCTTACCACGAGTTTTGATATAGTTGTCCTGCCTTTGAGTCATTTATGGATCGTCCCATTTTCCAAGTCTAGATAAGCTCCTAACAGTATTAGAATCTACCCAACCCGGTTCAAACGACTTTAACTGGTATGTTAATTTTATTATAATGAATGATCGGTTGCAAAGCTTTCCAACTTTCTCATTAACCTTTCTTGTACATTAAACTTTTTAAAGGATATTTTATTGAATCACAGGTTAGTTGGAATTGGTTGAAGTGTTCCTGCCAAGGATAGCAAATTAAGTTTATAGTCTAATATTTGTAAAGAAAAGGAAAAAAAGTTCACATTAAAAGCCAAAGTTAAAAAAAAATGGAACATTAACTAATAATGATTTTTAGCCACATTCTTTTCATTTCATTAATTTATGATTGAAACATAGTAGCTGAATATTAATTAAATTCTTAAATAGTAAGGCATTCTGTTTTCATTTTAAACATCCTATATCCAATCACATTATTAGTGCCTTAATTGAAGTTAACAACGGCATGGATACAATGGTATTCACGAATGACCCAAATAATTAAAAAGAATAAAAATGTTTATTAGCCCAACAATAATTAGTTTTATCAACTCCCAAATTTTGGAGTATATATGTAAGTGTTTGGACAATTAAAACATGCAACTGACGATAATGTCATGTAAGTTATCATCTCTACATACTAATCAATACATAAAAAACTCACATAATTTATTCATACTTTGTTTCACAATAATGTTAATGAAATTGAATAGAAAATAACTAAATAAGAACTTATGTGATAAAATAGATTGAATACATAGAAGCAAGAACGACATCGATGAAACTCAAACCGGGGGCTTAACACTCGCACTCCAAACCACAATCTTTAAAAATGTCTCTTATTTGTTGTGTATTATTTTTCTTCACTCCCTAGCCTCCCCGGTTCTTTTAGCGTGTTTTATGTTATTCTTTCTACCCTTCTCACTTTTTCCCACTTACTGTTGTTTCTTGTTTTTTTTTTTAATTTTAATCAAGTTGATAATATTATGAATATTCGGTTTACCACAGAGGAAATAATCAACTGGTACAAGATGCTAAAGACAATAAACCTACTGTACATGTATGTTAGTATAAGAGAACACCAAATTATGGTATGCCTTTCATAAAAACCTTGTTATGATTTCTATAAGCCACATGCAAACACATATCCAACGTTTGTAGAACAAATATCTAGAGTGCAAGGGAAACCCCGAGTGTTATCCTTTTAATTTTCAGTTAAAAAAAAACATATAGTTAGAATTTGTTCACTAATATATCGATATTTTGTGATCGCCGAATCCAAGCATATAATCAGATATTATATCAAATTTCACTCCAAATTTAACCATAACAAAGATTTGAATACTTTGGTATTACAACCACAAATGTAAAGTAAGAGCAACACCACTTTATAATATTAGAACTGATACATTATACAAAGAAAGGTAAATGGTTACCTCTTGCGAAAACTAATTTACAATAAGAGAAATGAACGAACCACGAGCTCAGAACACGGATGGAACCTCAAAACTTGAAGGGATTAATTGGTTGTTATTTTTTGGAACGTGAGATAGCAGAAAATTGTTTGCTGGATTTGGCATACGCATTGGTTGGTTTTCCTATTTTTTCTTTTCTCTTTTTTTTTTGTTCTATTGTTTTTCCAGGTAATCTGCTCCCCCTTCTATAGTGTGTTGTGAGTTAATATATAATAGTACATATATGTAGTTGTGTCGTGTGTGTGTGTTCCAGAAAAAAGTGGGACGTGGGAAAGGTTAGTGTGAGGGACTTTAGGGTGTGGTTTTGAGGAGTGGGTATGTGGGGGAGTAGTTTAGGGTTTCTTTTATCTTTTTCTTTTTAATTATTTTAAAATTAATGTTTTAAATAAAAATAAAGAAAAAATAAAATAAAATTTATCTAAAACCAATAAAATATAAGTTAAATAATTAGTCTTAAAACATGATTATGGAGTATTAATATCACTAGATTATTTATTAAAAGTTAAAAGAAGAAAAAAATATAGTTTACCAAATTTTCTTTTTCTTAAAAATAAATAAATAAACAATAAAAGAACTTATATAAAAAATGTGACTCTATTTTTGTAGTTTTTCAAAAATTCTAAAACATATTTAGTAAAAATAAGATAAACTTAAAATATCTAATTTAGACCAAAAATAAAAATAATAAAAAAAATTGAGTACTAAAATGATATAAAAACATTAGGTTTGGTCAAAAATTAGGTGTTTACAGAATGTCCCTCTTTGTTTGGAAATATGGAGAATTTTCAAGCAAAGATGTAAACATGACTAATTTTTGTCCTAACCATTTATTCAAAAGTAATACATAAATAAGTAGGAAAGAGGTGTGACTGAGCCCTGGCTTTGGGCATCCTACATATCCCGGGTTATACGAGAATCAGGTCATGTATAGTTCAAATGGGTGTAGGAATGAATGGATAAATTGGAGAGTCGAGCTGAGGTCCCGTCGAGTTTCCGGTTCGTTGCTCCTTTTATTACATAAAAAATGGAACTAGAAATAAAAGTACAAGATCCTATCTATTCTATTTGTCTTGATTCTTTTGCTTCAGATCTTCCTCTTGGATCCTCAGTATCGCTTCATCTTCTTCTAGTGGGTACCTTGATCTCAAGATTTGATCTTAAAGTTAGGATTTGATACTTGAACTTGCAACTTGGATTGAGTCATTGACACTCTATCAAAGTACAGTTCATAGAATACTTTTGAATGCTTGTTCTCCTGAGTAGAAGCTAAAAAGATGTCTCTTGAGATGTTTGGCCGCTACAGATACAAAACTGACTCTAACTATCTTCAAACTGATCATTCTTCTTTATTCTGACTGAAGATGGGATTTCATTCTTGAATACACATGTGCTTTGCAGAAAAACCTGCAAGCCATCAAAGAAAAGAAAACAAAACAAAAGAAATTTTTCTGCCCCAGTTTGCACTAGGAAAATTTTGTGAGTTATTAGAAAAACTACACAATAATGTAAACATAAATAAATAAAAATGATAGAAATCAAAGCTAGGTATGCAATAAAATAAGATTCTTGTCCTCAATAATGCAACTAAATGATGTTATGCCTTGCGAATGCATGAAAAAAGAATTAGGAATTTTGCTTCTAAAATGCGACTAGGGATTTTCATACCCTATGAAGACATAGAGAAGAAAAATAGGAAGGTTTATTTCCTAAAATGTCAACTAGGGGATGACGCCCTACAAAGATGAAATAAAATGTCAACTAGGGGATAGCACCCTATAAAGACGAGATAAGATGTCAACTAGGGGATGACGCCCTATGAAAATGAGATAAGATGCGAACTAGGGGATGGCGCCCTATGAAGATGAAAAAGATGTCAACTAGGGGATGGCGTCCTATTAAGACAAGATAAGATGTCAACTAGGGGATGGCGCCCTATGAAGACGAGGTAAGATGTCAACTAGGGGATGGTGCCCTATGAAGACGAAATAAAATGTCAACTAGGGGATGACGCCCTATAAAGACGAGATAAGATGTAAACTAGGGGATGACGCCCTCTGAAGATGAGATAAGATGTCAACTAGGGGATGACGCCCTATGAAGATGAGATAAGATGTTAACTAGGCGATGACGCCCTATGAAGATGAATAATAAAAATTAGGAAATGGTGTTTCCTAAGATGTTAACTAGGGGATGGCGCCCTATGAAGATGAAATAAAATATCAACTAGGGTATGGCGCCCTATGAAGACGAAATAAAATGTCAACTAGAGGATGGCGCCCTATGAAGACGGATAAGAAAAAAATTAGGAAATGGTTTTTCCTAAGATGTCAACTAGGGTATGGCGCCCTATGAAGACGAATAAAATGTCAACTAGGGGATGACGCCCTATAAAGACGAGATAAGATGTCAACTAGGGGATGACGCCCTCTGAAGATGAGATAAGATGTCAACTAGCTGATGACGCCCTATGAAGATGAGATAAGATGTTAACTAGGCGATGGCGCCCTATGAAGATGAATAATAAAAATTAGGAAATGGTGTTTCCTAAGATGTCAACTAGGGGATGGTGCCCTATGAAGACGAAATAAAACATCAACTAGGGGATGGCGCCCTATGAAAACGAAATAAAATGTCCACTAAGGAATGGCGCCCTATGAAGATGGATAAGAAAAATTAGGAAATGGTGTTTCCTAAGATGTCAACTAGGGGATGGCGCCCTATGAAGATGAAATAAAATGTCAACTAGGGGATGACGCCCTATGAAAATGAAATAAAATGTCCACTAGGGGATGGCGCCCTATGAAGACGGATAATAAAAATTAGGAAATGGTGTTTTCTAAGATGTCAACTAGGGGATGGCGCCCTATGAAGACGACATAAAATGTCAACTAGGGGATGGCGCCCGATGAAGATGAAATAAAATGTCAACTAGGGGATGGTGCCCTATGAAGACAGATAAGAAAAATTAGGAAATGGTGTTTCCTAAGATGTTAACTAGGGGATGGCACCCTATGAAGACAAAATGAAATGTCAACTAGGGGATGGCGCCCTATGCAGACGAAATAAAATATCAACTAGGGGATGACACCCTATGAAGACGAATAAGAAAAATTAGGAAATGGTTTTTCCTAAGATGTCAACTAGGGGATGGCGCCCTATGAAAATAAATAAAATGTCAACTAGGGGATGGCGCCCTATGAAGATGAAATAAAATTAGGATTTTTTTTTTGGTTAGAAGAGAAAAAAAATACCCCAGTTTTGAATATGAGAGGTTTTATTATTATTATTATTATTATTATTATTATTATTATATTGATACGAACTTAGAATTATAGGAGTATAACAAAACAGAAAATTTAAGAAAACTTAACTTTGCTATACTTGTTTTTCCCCAATAACTTCACAAAACTACTTTGCCCCTGTTCAAGCAAAGAAGAGAAAAAAAAATTGTGAGTTTTAAAATTGGTAGTTGGTTTGTGGCCTTGAATTCCTTAGAGATTTTCCTTATCTCTCCCCCCAACTTGATACGGTTGATTCAACTAATTGGTTGGTGAGCTTGAATCTTCATCTTTCAAATTCTATTGCATTTCTGTTTGTTTCAGTACGATTTTGTTCTTCATTTTCAAATGCTTCACTTGTAACACTTATCTTAACTGGCTCCCTGTCCTTTTCAAGGTTGTGTACGCCCAATAATCTCTGCTCAATTTCACTAGGAGCCATGATCAATTTTGTACGTTTTTCTTTATTTTGCATTTGGTGCAAGGCTTATGCATAAAAAAAAGCGTGTAAAAATGAAATAAGGAAAAATCAAAAGAATGAATAAAAGAATTATATTTGAATAGAAGATATTTCTAACAGTAAAGGAAGAAAGCTTATTTGGAGGTGTATATTGACTTCAATAACGCATGACACGCAATTTGGAGTAGATATTTGACCCTTCAAAACTGTCTAATCTCGAATTAGGCTGCACCTTTCAATCAAATCAAATCATCCTTCTTGATCTTTTTCCTGTCATAATAAACTTTGTTTGACTAAAGTTATTCCTTCTAGGATTTTCTCAGTTGACCTCTCTAATTTTGATTGTCTCTTTCATCATTATCTTATGGTGCCCCTGAGGGTTTTTACCAATAAGATATTTTTTTTTTGATATCTTATGGTTCCTCCATGGGTTTTCACCTACAAGACTTTTTTTTTTTCATATATATATATATATATAGCACACAAGGCTTGACATTCTCAAAAATTGATCAGAAGGTCTTTAATGGAAAAAAGGAAAAGGATTTTTAGGATAAATTACAACTTAAGAGCCATATAAAAGTGACCATAGGATATATATCTCATCTTTTTTTTGTCGGACCGAACCCCAAAATAGGGCTGCCTACGTATCCATTTAGGAATCAGGTCGAACATAGTTCAATCCTAATGCATTATCTTTTTTTTTTTTGAATCATCTCATGGGTGTCTCCATGGGTTTTCACCCATAAGTTTTTTTTTTAACTCCAAAGAGGGTAAGCAAGAAAAGGTAAATAAAGCTCGAAGGGCTGACAAGGGATTAATGACATTTAGTTAAGTAGAATGATGGCCTTTCGTCATCTCAACTTGAGAGTGTTAAGCACAAGTGTGTCAAATATAATATCTTTTGACTGAATCGGCATTGATAGCTTTTTCTATCATTTTTCCGTCTAGATCCGCAAGTTGCAAAGCTCCATTTGATAATACTTGTTTAACTATGTATGGACCTTGCCAGTTTGGAGCAAACTTTCCTTTAGCCTCTTCTTGATGTGGAAGGATGCATTTTACAACAAGTTGGCCGACCTCAAATTTTCTAAGACGTACCTTCTTATTGTAAGCTCGCGCCATCCTCTGCTGGTATAATTGGCCAAAGCAAACTATCGTCAACCTTTTTTCATCTATTAATGATAATTGTTCTTGTCTAGACTTAACCCATTCAGTATCGTCAATCTCGACTTCAACAATGAAGTGAGGGAATTTCAACTTCTGCGGGTATCACAGCTTCTGTCCCATAGACTAGTAAATAAGGAGTTATGCCTGTCGATGTACGGAGAGTTGTACGATATCCTAAAAGAGAAAACGGTAATTTCTCATGCCACTGTCGAGATCCTTGGACCATTTTGCTAAGAACCTTTTTAATATTCTTGTTCGCTTCTTCAACGACTTCATTTGCTTTGGGACGATAAGGGGTAGAATGATGATGCACAATCTTGAATCGCTCGCAAACCTTCTTCATTAGATGACTATTGAGATTGGTTGCATTGTCTGTGATGATGGACTTTGGTATACCAAAACGACATATGATGTTGGAATGAACAAAATCCACTACTATTTTCTTCGTGACTGATTTAAAAGTAGCAGCTTCTACCCATTTGGTAAAATAGTCAATAGAGACCAGTATGAATCGATGCCCATTAGAAGCTTTTGGTTCTATTGGACCGATTACATCTATGCCCCAAGCAATGAATGGCCAAGGAGCAGACATAGGATACAGCTCTGAAGGTGGCGAGTGAATCAAATCACCATGAATTTGACACTGATGACACTTGTGAACAAAGCAAAAGCAATCTTGCTCCATAGTTAACCAATAATATCCTGCCCGTAAAATCTTCTTCGCTAAAACATAGCCATTCATATGCGAACCACATACCCTCGAATGTACCTCATTCATGATTTTTTCAGCTTCTTAAATATTAACATATCTCAACAAGTTCAAGTCTGGGGTTCGTTTGTACAGAATCTCCCCACTTAAGAAGAAACCATTAACAAGTCGCCTAATAGTCCTTTTTTGATCTGCATTTGTGTATATTGGATATTCTTTTAACTTTAGGAAGTATTTGATATTATAGTATCAGGGTTCATTATCTGGTTCTATATCAATTATATTGCAATAACCATGTTGATCTCGTATCTGTATCTCTAATGGGTCAATATGCGTATTTCCTGGGTATGGGAGCATGGAAGCTAGGGTAGCCAGGGCATCAGCCAGCTCATTGTGGGATCTGGGATGAACCTTTTGCTAAGGTCCTCTAAGAACTGTTGTATGGAATAAGCTTAATATCTCTTGTTTCCCATTCGCCTTGAATTTGTCGAATAAGCAATTTGGAATCTCCCAACACCACTAGCTCGTGTACATCCAGATTTATTGCCAGATTTAACCCCATGATGCAAGCTTCATATTCTGTTGTGTTATTAGTACAAAAGAAACAAAGTCGTGCTATGGCGGGATGATGACGCTCGGTCGGTGAGACAAGAACCGCCCCAATTCCTACTCCTTTGACATTGGCTGCCCCATCAAAATATAATTTCCACGCATACATATCATCTTGAACTTCTTCCTTAATTGAATTAATTTCTTCATTAGGAAAGTAAGTTTGCAAAGGCTTAAATCATTGTCAACTGGGTTCTCTGCCAAATGATCAGTCAATGCTTGTGCTTTCATAGCGGTACGAGTAACATACACAATGTCGAATTCTATAAGTAAAATCTGCCACTTCGCTAATCTGCCTGTGGGCATAGGTTTTTGAAAAATATACTTTAAAGGATCCATTCGAGATATGAGGTAGGTTGTATAGGAGGAAAGATATTGCTTCAAAGTCTGAGCAATCCAAGTTAGGGCGTAACATGTCTTTTCTAAAAGAGTATATTTTACCTCATAACTCGTGAACTTTTTGATCAAATAATAGATTGCTTGTTCCTTTTTTCCTGTGATATCATGCTGTCCTAAAACACAACCAAAAGAATTGTCCATCACTGATAGATATAGAAATAAAGGCCTACCAGGTTCTGGTAGGACCAGTACTAGAGGATTTGTCAAATATTCTTTAATCTTATCAAATGATTCTTGACATTCATCTGTCCATTGGATAGCAGCATCCTTTTTCAGCAACTTAAATATCAGTTCACATGTTGTGCTGAGCTGAGCGATGAATCTGCTTATATAATTCAGCCTTCCAAGAAAACTCATGACCTCAGTTTTAGTCTTTGGAGGCGGCGATTCTTGAATGGATTTTACCTTGGAGGGGTCCAATTCAATACCTCTGTGGCTAATTATGAAACCCAAAAGTTTTTTGGATGGAACTCCAAATGCACACTTGGCTAGATTGAGCTTAAGATTATACTTTCGCAATCTTTCAAAGAATTTCCTCATGTCATATACATGATCGACTTGTGTTTTGGACTTGATAATGATATCATCAATATATACTTCTACTTCCTTGTGCATCATGTCATGAAAAATAGTAGTCATAGCTCTCATTTACATAGCTCTCGCATTCTTTAAACCAAATGACATGACCTTGTACCAATAAGTACCCCACGGGGTGGTGAAAGCAGTCTTTTCTTCATCTATTTCATCCATCAAGATCTGGCGATATCCGGCATAACAATTCACGAAAGATTGGGTCTCATGTTTAGCACAATTATCAACAAGGATATGAATATTGGGTAGCGGAAAGTTATCTTTAGGGCTTGCTTTGTTCAAATCCCTATAATCAAAACAAACTCTAATTTTTCCATCTTTCTTTAGTACGGGCACCACATTAGCCAACCATGTGGTAAACTGAGCGACCCTGATCACGTTCGCATTCAATTGCTTCATGATTTTCTTTTTGATTTTATCGCTCGTCAGTTTTAAACTTTCTTTGCTTTTGCTGGACAGGTGAAAAATCAGGGTATGTAGGTAGTTTGTGGGCTACCAAATCAGTGCTTAGACCCGATGTATCATCATAATACCAAGCAAAAACATCCTTATACTTGAACAAAATCTGAATAATATCATTCCTGATATTTTGATCTGCATAAATACTTATTTTTATTTCTCTAACCTCCCCACCAGTCCCCAAATTTATTATCTCAGTGTCATTTAAATTAGGTTTGGGCTTATCCTCAAATTGATCCAATCCTTTTTTGACTTCCTTATCAGCTTCATCTTTATCGTATTCATCTACGGTTTGGTTTGCTGATTCGAGATTAGAAAACTTTTTAGGATCTAAATGTGAACTCAGCGTACATGCCATGTTATCGAAGCCAGTATTAACATAACTGTAATAAGAAAAAAACTGAAAATTAAAATTGGGAAGAAAAGATAAATTTACTAGGAACTTAAATTTCATTTCATTGAATCGGAAAGGATAAGAGGGTCAACATAAAAGCAGAGCAACTAAACTATGTGGATTAAAACCCTGAGAATAATCTAAAATGCAAAAGAAAGAAAAGAGAAATAACAAAATAAACTACCAAGACTCCTTTCTTATGGGGAGAGGAGTGACTTCCCAATTAGTGAGCTTGACATTTGGCCCGACGAACTGCACATCTGCATGGATATGGCCTTCACCCATCTGAACCATGTTTACTTCATAAAATATTTCCTTGAGACCTTGACATATTTCATCTACATCCTTGTTAACATATGGGTCTTGATCTTCTTTCTTTTGAGTTTTCGTGAAAGATTGGCTAATGTGTGGAACCGAACTTGTTAATTGCCAAGCCTTCTTTTTCTGTTATTTTACCCATCTCCTATCTACCGCATTCGGCTTAAATCCTAAGCCAAAGGTGTTGTATCTACCACATGGATCTACAGGGTTTATAATTCTTTACAGCGAAACCCCTAATCCTTTTCCTGGGTTATAACCATTTTGTAGCATTTGGCTAGCCACCATGATTAAAGTAGAAGAGAGATGAGGCCTGGGAATCGGCGTGCCTTCCATGACTTGATCAGCTGTCACAATTTCAAAGGCCTAATAAATAGAAGATTCACAACCCCCTTTTTCTTTGATACAGGGTACAGAAGGATCTCGATGTATGGAAAGGTCATCCTCTCCATGCACAATGATTTCCTGATTGTCGTGTTCAAACTTAACTACTTGATGCAAAGTAGAAGGTATGGCTCTGGCCGTATGGATCCATGGTCTTCCTAAAAGTAGGTTGTAGGAAGTATCCATGTCTATTACTTGAAAGGTGATCACAAACTCAACTGGTCCAATAACCAAAGCAAGATCTATCTCACCAATTGTGTCTCGTTTTGCACCATCAAAAGCCCAAACACATACATTATTAGATCGAATCCTATCTGGGCTAATTTAATTTTTGCAAAGTAGAGAGAGGACAGATATCTACTCCTGAACCTCCATCGATCCTTACCCCTTTTATGTAATATCCTTCATATTTGATAGTCAGATGCAAGGACTTGTTGTGACCAGAACCTTCTGTGGGTAACTCATCATCAGTGAAAGTGATTTTATTTGCTTCAAATATTCTACGAACCATCCTTTCTATTTGATAGACCGTAGTTTCCTTCGGGATGTATGCTTCATTCAACAACTTAATCAATGCCTGATAATGTTCTTTAGAATATAGCAGCAGGGGTGATAATGAGATTTGAGTCGGGGTTTTCCTCAATTGATCGACCATGGAATAGTCTTGGGTTTTCATTTTCTTCAAAAATTCCACAGCCTCTTCGTCTGTGACAGGTTATTTCATCGGCCCTTGACTATCTTTAAACTATTTTGGTCTCCTTAATTCTTCTGGAGCATAGCATCTTCCTGATCGATTCAAACCCCCTATTTCGTTTGTTTCTTCCATGACCTCTTATCCTTTGTACATCACCGTGGTTTTGTTGTAGTTCCATGGGATGGTTTTCAAGCTTGTCACTAGGAGCTGTGCTTCGTGTCTTATGACAATTGGATCTGTTATCTTTCTCATGTTGTTGCGTTGTTGGTCAAACCATGCGGGACCACTCGAAACATATAGTTTTGGCCCATCTTGTGCTATTCCCTTTAGCTTTGCAGAAACATACAATACCATCTTTTCTGAATCTTGAGGTCTTATAATGGAACTTACTCCTTTCACGATCAGTGGTTCTCTTTGCATATACTTTAGTGCTTCTCCCGGGTTCTCTTTCAAGGTGCCTATTTCCATCACTGCTTGGCTTGTTGGCATGTAGTCTCTATCATCAAAAATCATCCCCACGATGTGTGTGTTACTGTGATTGGGAAGTGGATTGTCGACGACATTTGGCGTTTCTTCTTTTTGTATTACGATTGCCTTGCTTTCGATTAACTTTGCAATGGCTCTCTTCAGATTCCAACAATTTTTGGTACTATGACCTTAGACGTTTGAATGGTACTCACACCTTACATTAGGATCAAACCAACTTGCATTCGGATCCACTTTGAAGGGCAAAATAGGTTCAATCCATCCTAATTTGACCAATCTCTGCAACAGGCTCGTATACAATTCTCCAATTGGGGTGAAGTTTTCCCTTGCACTTTGTTCTCTTGTATAGTCTACCTGAACATACGGATTACGAGGGGCTTGGAAATTTGGCTGCCGCGAATGAAAACCTTGTGGCGCAGGTGCCCGTCATTGTGGACGCTGAGGAGGTTGGGCATACGCTTGAGCATTAAGAATAACAGGTTGAGGTGTATAATAATGTTGAGAAGGGCTGGGTTGCCCTGTTGGACATGAACGTAAGGGGAGTTCCATCACCTTTAGGCATTGCCCAGTCCTGATGCCATCATGGATCCTTCCTCCTTCTTTTTTGGATTTTCGAAACCACCTGATCCACTCTGAATGGCTTGTGTAGTGGCCTTGAGGGCAGTTTGGCTCACGATTTTTCTGACTTGATGCCATTCTCCACTATTTCCCTAATTTTTATTTCTTCAGTAAAAGGTTTACCAACCGCGGCTAGTAAATGATGAAAATAATCGGACTCTTAAGTTTGGAGAAAAACGTCAATCAATTCCTGGTCCTTCATTGGCGGTTTGACTCTAGACGCCCGTTCCCTCCATTTTATGGAAAACTCTCGAAAACTTTCTTCATATTAGCGAGAGAAGTACGGTGAGGGACAATGTCGAGATTGTATTGAAATTTTTGTACAAAATCTTGAGCCATACCATCCCAAACGTGCCAATGCGAGATGTCTTGATCTATAAACCATTCGGAGGCTATTCCCGTCAGACTTTCTCCGAAATAGGCCATAAGCATCTCCTCTTTCCCTCCTTCTCTTCTAAGTTGATTGCAATACCTTTTTAAGTGGGCCACTAGGTCATCATGACCACTATATTTGTTGAATTTTGGGGTCTTGAACTCTATTGGCAAATGAACATTCGGGAACATATACAGGTCTTTGAAAGAGACACTTTTGTGTCCTCCCAATCCTTGTATGTTTCTCATACTTTGCTCCAGACTCCTTACTTTTCTAGCTATCTCTTCTCATTCTTCATTGATAATAGCCTTCTCAATCACGATATGAGACTCAGGCTGATGAGTGGGCTGATATGAATTGACGGGTTTGAATGGCAATTTAGAAGGATAAACTTGATCATAATTCAGCTCGTTGATAGGCTTATGTATCATTGATGGAGGATTTATATTAGTTGGCATGGCCGAAATAAAAAGCGGGTTATTCGTGAATGATGGATTTGGAGGACGCATGGTGGATGTGCCAGCAGCGCTAGATACATTAGTGTATGGACCAAATCCAGGCAGATAAAATGGATCATCGACTTAGGCTTGAGTAGAACCGAGATGATTTGCATTTGAAAGACCAGAAATCGAGGAAGGCGGGGCTTGTCCATTCACCCAGGCCTGATATATTTTCGCAATTTGTTGCTTCAATAACCTATTCTCCTCCAAAGATGAGAACTCTCGTAGAACTAACTGATCTCGACCTTCTTTATTATCAGATTTTGTTCCATCTTTTCAAGTCATCTTTCTTTTTCCTTTGTACCTTGTGTTGTACGGGTGAGAGTCCAGCTTAACCACAACCAACCACCTTACTATCTCTCTCTCTCTTGAAACAGAAACAAATATGTTTGGATTTAGAGCTTTAAAAATATTGATATATTCATAACAAACTCAAATGTCATGCACCTAAGTAATTTCATTCCTGAAATGTACTTAAGGAAACCCTCTTGTTTCATCCCAGCTTTGGTGAATTAATTTTTACCCTCATTACTTAACGCCAACATCTTAAAATTATTACTTGAAACTTAGAAAAATATTTGATCGCACCCGCCGAGGGTTGCCTACGTATCATATTTTACATGAATTAGTTCATCACGTAGTTCATGGATATAGAATATATATATATATATATATTCAGAAATAAAGAGAATAAAAACTTGAAACAAATGTGAAATTTTCCATACATTTCCAACTGTTCTTAAGACAAAGCTTTAATGAAAGGAAACTAAAATTATCTAAAACTAGAACAGACTCGGAATACTGGCGAAATACTAAAAAACCTATAAAGAAACTAACTCTAAGAAAACAAGGACTTTAATAATTATCATCAAAATGCCTTCCAAAGATGTCTTGCAACTTAATCCTCCCTCAGACTTGAGTAGATCCTGGATAATGCTTTTGGCAGATGTGGAGCGACAGCACATTCCTAACGGCCCAGATTTTCATCACCTCGGTGAAGATACTTAGCATAAACATTAATCAAGGTTTCACTGAGATGAAGTACTTCTCCCCTGGCCTCGATCATACTCTCATAGCATTTTCGCACCCAATGCTGCGTAGTGCGGACGGTATGCTTTAGGTCTCCTTCTTGTTCATGAAGGTCATTGATTTGATAGTGAAGCGCCTGTCGTTGGGTCATCCACTGGTTTCTCTCAACTTCAACTTCCTTCTGAAAATTCGTGCAGCGCCTCGCTATTTCTCTTTCCCGTTCCGTGGAAGCTTTTAGCTGAACCCCAAGCTTTGACTATGTACTTGTTAGCAAGGTCTTTTCATTATAAAAATCACTCAATTGCTGCTTCATAGCACTGGTGGCAATATCCAGGTCTTCTTGTAGGGCATGCATGGCAACACGTTCTCTCTCTTAATCTCCTTACGAGCCGACCTAATGCTGGCCTCAAATTTCACCTCATGGTGAACCAATTCTTCTCTAGCCCTTTCCAGATCATTATTTAAGACGGGCAGAGTAGACCGATAGTTATCATCTACCTCTCGTCGAGCCTTCTTGATTCTGACTTCAATCTCCGTTTCTCAATCCACTGGCTCTCTGGTTGACCTTTCTGGCATAGCTTTAAGAGGAGGGGCTGGTCATAAAATCATGGCAGATACCAATAGTCTACCTCTCCTTTGTCGCGGTCTTCCACCATGTGATCAAAACCTGAAAGTACAAATCCTCCCTAAATCTTAAGTATCTCAGTCTTCCTTAGAGGGATGTCAGGGAGAAATTCGTACATGAACTCTTTCATATCCTCGACTGGCGGTATATGCTGATGTCGACCGAATTATTGCATGACTTTTAGTGGCACGTATGTCTGAACACCTCGGAGACCCATTAAAACCATGAAGGGTCGGAAAGTAGACATATATATCACCTCTTTTGAGGGGAACCAATGATAATTCCACACTATCTTGTCCACTGTCAACCCCTCCAAGTACTCCTTCGAAGCTCTTATTCTTCGGGAAAGTTTTGGTCCTCCATCCTCTTCTCATGGCCATTGATATAATCATTCCATTTGACTTAAAAATCCACAACAAATGGATGATAACGAACATGCTCGAGCATCCATAACTGCAATAGAATGTTACATTCTTCAAAATAGTCCACCCCATTTTTGCACATCGTCAGGGCCTGATAAATGTCTTCCAAAATCATGGGCACGAGGGTGACCTTAGGATTCTTCTCAAAAGCGGTAATAAACGCAGCTAGATTGGTGCTGATTTTTCCTCCTCTCTTCGGAAATACCATGATTCCCAAAAATGCCACTATGAATGCTTCAGAACTATGTTTTTCCCAGGTTCGGTAGCACCCCCCGTTGTTAAGTTCTGATCTAAACAATTCAAATCTCCTTTCTTGACCATATCTTTCATACAAAAATTCTAGACGAACCTATCCATTTCCTAGGCATCCTTCTATGTTCTTCTCTTTATGTGCAATAGCTCAAAAAATCTTTCAGAAGTGACATACTTTGGTATCATGGGTTCTCCTGAGTGAAGGTACTTTCCCTTTCCAATAAATGCTCCTATTTCCTCCAGTGTGGGAGTGAGCTCAAAGTCGGAGAATCGAAATACACTGTTTGAAGGATCCCAAAACTGTACCAAATATTCTATCACATCTCTTCGTGGTTCAACACTCAACAGACTTCTTAAAAATCCCAAGTGTTTATATACTTCTCCCTGTCCATAGTTAGTCATATTGTTATACTATATCCGCAAATGCTTTGGAACTTTATCCAACACCATGAAATGGGGTACTTCATCATCCCTCGGCCTCTTGTCACTCCTTCCGAATGAGTTCATATTGCCCTATAGGATGATGATAGCAAATAAGAATTCTATTTTAAGCATCCTAAAACAAGACAAATAACTTTTGAAAGAAGTTGACGGAATGACACAGAATAAGATTTCAAAATGAGCATGAGAAAGTAGCAACCAACAAAACAGGAAGTATCTTCTAAAACATCCTAGAGTGGAGACAATAACTTGATGACGTTTGGACCAGACACATTAGAAATAATTAAATTATTAAAACAAAATAGTGGACCGAATTGTTTGACAAAATTTTAACTGTGTTTGACAAAAATGGGCTCTATGGTATTCCTAAGAGAGATTTTAAAATCAAATAAAATGGACATAACGAGACCACGATGTTAAAACGACTTAATCTTTATAGAAAAGTTCTATGTAAAATATTATATATTTTCTAAAATAAATCCTTAAAAATTTTTATGTAACCTCTTTTTTTCTGATCAATTAATTCACTTAAAAGCCGGTCAACATTCGATATGGCATTTCCTATAATGCAACAAGTAGCACATAAAATGTACATGATGGTCTCAAAAGGTGACACCTGTCCTAGACAGACCCGACCCCCTTGTCGAGCCCCACTAAGTCAAAAATGCACGTGATACCAATAAAATGCAATCTATTAGGGATAGTCATCTCTAAGTTCTAGTTATGCTAGGTTCAACCTGGTGGAGTTAGGTATCTAGACTGGCTGTAAAATGAGCGGACAACTCAAGTCGGCAAGAGACAGCTTTACCGGTAGCAGGGCTTTCCAGCCTCACTGTTGGTCCCTTTCTGTCCTAAATCATGGGTGACTATAGAATCCTTTCTAGGAGTGTTGCCGCATCTCTGGTATCTCAATCTCGGGAGCGTATACCGCATCTCTAAATATACAATATCTCAAAAGACTCAGATGGGTGCACGAGAGAAGACAGTTTATATTGTAATTCAAATAATATCAAAGCAATAAACATGTAGGAAAAGAACACATTTTGGCCAATAATATACAATATCAAAATTAAATAAAGCCAAACAAGTCAATATAAAAGATCAAATTCTGGTTATATCCCCAGTAGAGTCGCCATCTGTCACACCCCTATTTTTACCGCATTTGACCCCGCTAGGGAAGTAGGTTTTAGAGAAAATGGGTTTTTCCAATTAAAGTTGTTTGAACCGGGTTGGGTAGATTCTAAATCTGTTAGGAGCTTATCTAGACTTGGAAAATGGGACGATCCATAAATGACTCAAAGGCGGGACAAATATATCAAAACTCGTGGTAAGACCGAAAAGTACTACTATCGGTAAGCCACACATCAATACAGTTTTAAATATATTCAAAAATAAATAAAAGCAGGATATAAGTCACTCTTAGGCTAACAAATATTATATATCCAAAAGACTAATTTAAGCCAGACGTAAGTCATTAAAGCGACCTTATCCAGATTTCTAGTTTGCAGACCAAAAATAAAGAGTCATTTTCTTTTCAATAGGGATTCAATAAGGTGACTTGGAACACCCAAACTCAATTCCAAGTGGCGACTCTGTAAAATAAATAATCCCTTTTCAAAATGTCACTTTAATTAGAAAAACCTATTTTCTCTAAAACCAACTTCCCTAGAGGGGTCGGATGTGGTAAAAAAGGGGTGTGACAGTGTTCAGGAAGATACTAATACCCCATTTATGATAAGGATTATAGATGCGTGTGCTCATGAGAGAGGGAGTTGTAGAGTGATGGATATAGAGGCTAGTAGAAGTTAAAAGTAACATTTACAGAAAAGAAAGGCCTTTAGGGTATAGTTCTTCAGGGAGAGTTTAGAGTTTAAGTGTGTGGTGATGTCTCTTTATATTGAGAGTTCTGGCTATATATTTGATACGGGGATATGTTAGTAAGTCTAGGATTATGACTTTGATTTAAGGGGAGATGGGGAATTAAGTTAGTTCCTAAATTTTTTTCTCAATGCGGCAAGTTGCGGGGAGAAGTCATGATAAATCTATTCCTACTCAAGCATACTTCTCCTACTTCCATTTTAGAGATTATTCTGCTAATGTCCTACGTCATGTGTTCAAGTCATGCTTATTCCTATGGTTCAAGTTCCCTATAGAGTTATGTTTATGATCTGACCTCCAAACTAGAAGAAATTATGTCTCTCAGTAATTTAGTCTTTCATGTATTCAAGCCATATGTTATGTTGTTCATGATTGATAAAGAAATCTCCGTCTTATATCATGCTTAGTTCTAAGGAAGCTATTCTTCTATATTTAGTCAATTATTTTATGTCGGGATAAGCCAAAGTCCTAAATCATGGAAACTACCAGTTCTGTAAATGAGGAGCATTCACTTCAAGTGGAGATATTTGTCTTAGTTGAAATGTGACGCCCCGTAGCATTCTCGACTCAAAACCACTATTAGTTGAATGCATAAAGAGATTACAACCTGAAATTTTTCTAAGTATTACAAGACTTAGCCATATTTTTAAGCTCTTAACTTTCATGATTTTTAAATTGATTTTCCCGACCTCAAAACATAGATTTTTGAGTTGAGTCATGATCAGAGGTGTAAAGGGGGTGTCTCAGGAAAGTTTTAGATTTTTTAGACGATGTTTAAGGCATGTTTGGATGATCAAAATAGTGGGCCAACGCGATGTTAACACATTGCGCCTCATGTCAGTAATCGCGTCGGTAGGGACTGACGCAGCGGGTCGCTTAACGCAGTACGTCACTTAACGCATCGGGTGCCCAGTTTGTCTTATTGATTTCTGGGTCCAGGAGGGTAATTCAGTCTTTTTTCCTTATTTTATCTTGATATATGCACCAATGCTTTCTCACTATGCTCTATCCTAAGAATTCATTTTGTATGGTGTTTCTTTTGAATGACTCTCTACTTATGATCCAGACACTTGATATATATAGCACTTCGTGTCTATTTTATTGTATCTTCATTTCATGTCCCTCCTTGAGTAGCGCAATAAGTATAAGTTATGGTCTAATAATGTTACTTTCATTCATGACATTTATGCTTGGGTCCCTTAATGACCCTTCGTATGACAGTATGATGGTGGATATGGAAGCATAGTAGTATATGTTCTTGAAGGTAAAAAATTTGATGTGAATTCTTGAGCTAAGGTTATAGGTGAAAGGAAAAAGAGAGAGATAAACTTTTGTTATGTGAAATAGCTAAGAAAGAGGAATGTGGCAAAAATATTGGTCAGAGTGATTGAAATTGTTGGTCTTAGTAGGGATATCCATGTAGTGGGTGTAGTAATTATTAGGCTTGACTGTTGTGGTTGTTGAAAACACAAACCTATGTGCTATGTTGTTAGTACTCTCTCTGGATTAAATCTCGAGTGTGTTTGATGGTAGTGATAAGGTAGAGAAATATTCTTAAAGGGATGTAAAGTACAGGTCCCCGTAGCTCAAGTAGCACTTTTAACTCTGAGTTAGGCTTCAACATAGCAGTACTAAGTAGTGAAACTCAAACTTTCGGGGTTATCATGAAACTCGTTTGATGCCTTGTATGTTTTGTTGAGGAAAATTATCCAATGAGAGATTATGTTCTTTATTCTATAAATCCTCAAAAGTCCCTACCTATCATTCAGGGATGAATGATCCCAAGGGGGAGATAATGTAACGCCTCGCATTTTCGAGCTAGAAATTAAATCTTTGTTCCTATGTATGTAAGCTCTAATTCCATAGTTTATGTTTAGATTCATATGTCATGATCTTTCTAAAAGTATATGAAGTGATTATGAGGTGAAAAATGTTCATAGAAATGGCCTAAAGCAAAGTTGAGCAAAGAACCTTTCATTCATCCAAAATTTGATATTCGATTCTATAGGGGTCTATTTTGAACGTGTATAACTTTTGATAGACAAATAATTTCGCAGCTCAAGACCCATCAAATTGTAGATAATTGAAGCAGCTTTCCAATGATACCAATTTCGTCAAAATCCGATAATCGAGCAAAAAGTTATGACATTTTCCGTGTGAGGCAGTAAGCCGATGCGATGTTGACATTACGCGTCAGCCTACGCGTTACGGAGCTGTTTCACATGCTATTTCAGTTTCCAATAGGTCTAGTGGCATTTTGGTCATTTATCCTCACCCAAAATCCATCTATAACATACGATTTCAGCCCCAAGAAGCATAAATTGCCCCTTTTATTCAATGTTCGTCTCAAAAACTCCAAGAACAAGATTCAAGTTTCCTTCTCTTCCATAGATCAAGAATTCACCCTCCAAAGAGTAGATCTTCAAGGAAAGAGTCAAGATCCAGGTTCCATCTTTCAAACTAAATAATCTAAGGTACGTGGGGTTGTCCTAATCTCATGGGCATGATTTTGATACGAATTTAAACAATATTTTAATAATTACTTAAGTATATATGCAATTATAAGTGGGGTTTTGTTTTTAACACAAAAAGCATGCATTGTGATATGGTTTTAAGAAGAATATTGAAAGATCATGGGGTTGTTTGCTTATATTTCTAAATTATTGAAATTGTGGACATGTGATTTGAATTTTGAAAGGTGTTATGAACATGAGTTATAAATCTTTTAATCCCATGATGATGTTTTATGTACTCCATATGATACTATTGTTAAACTACTGAGAGCATGAGTTTTATATCCACTACTGTACTACCTTATAAATGATGAAGTTTCTTAATTATTATGTCTTGGGAATCATTATGCATGTGTTGGTGTATGGGAGTCTTGTTGATATTTGTACTATGATTTGCATAAGAAGTTTTCCGAATTGATGTGGTACTGATGACTTGCAAGTCGAGGTATGTCGATACCCCGCGGAGGAATTACCTTGAATGAAAAGAGAAAAAAGAATATTATGAGCATTATATATGTTTTCCTTATATCAAACTTAAAGCTTGATTGATGTGAGTTAGATGGTTACCCAAAGAAAGCACGAGTCAGATGACTCTATGCTGGAAATCGTGATTTGCCGACACGGGAACTTGGTACCCTACTATGTGACCTTGCGTACCTAGTACTATGTCATCCCAACTCGGGACCTATGGTTAGGAGCCCTGCTTTATGATCTTGAGCCCAACCACAATATATTGACTTTATTGGGGCTGTGGCACCCTGCTATGTGATCTTGTGTGTCGTTCCCTCACTAGTACTCCAATCTTGGCGGCAACCAAGATTTGGCAGTCGGTGTACCATCTAGCTCCTTAGTGCTGCATTTTTGTTGAAAATCATTATACTATACCCATGTGTTTTCAAATGATTTTGCGTTAACGTGATTTATAATAGTTCTCATCTATGTTGTATAAAAGTTGTATTTTATTTTTGGATTACTCTACATACCAGTACATCTGTATTGATCCCTTATATTCCAGTATTTGAGGCACAGTTCCGCGGTCCCATACAGCAGTAGATCCATGTGTGTCAGACGTTGTAGTTGGTGAGCCTTCTCTCTTTTGGAAGGCAAGATTTTCAGATATCATTGTTTTTTTAATGGTCTATTGGGGGCCTTGTCCCAGATTTGTCTCAGACGTATGATGGCTAATGTAATGTTAGAGATTTCACAGACGGTTGTCACATGTTTAGAATATCTAGAATTTTCCTTTTTAAATTGCTCAAGTTTATGAGATTGACCATAGTTCCGTCATGTATTGTTTTCCGCAAATTTTCTCATACTATATGAATATTGTGCATGATTACTAGATTTAGAAGAGCGTCTGGGCTTTCATGGTTTGGGATGCTCGTTACGACTAGGGCCTCGGCTCAGGCCATGAAAGTGTAGTAGTCACTTTGAGTATTGTACTTGTCACTACGGTATAAAATTTTTTACTATTGTGATATCAGTTGCTCCTCTAGGTCCGTGGTTTTTTTTCTTATTTAAAAGGATTTTCACGTAAAATTCTTGGTGTCATTATTTTCATTTTTTCTTATTATTTTGCCACAAATACTTTTGTGGTTATTCCGCGTTTACCCAACAAACTGGTATCAGACCCCACGATTTGCAATATCTATTTTTTTGGTAAATAATGGAAGCCAACACAAATTAGAATGGTTACTTTAAATGGCATAAATTATGTCATTTGGAAGGAAAAAATGGAAGATCTGCTCTCAAGAATTTTTGTTAGACGATCTTTGACACTATAAAACCTGAAAATAAAACCGATAAAAAGTGGAACCTATTGCAAAGATAGGTCTTTGATTTTATTAGGAAGTGGGTTGATGATAATGTGTTGAACTATATTTCTAGGGAAACACATACTCGGTCCCTATGGGAGCATCTTGAAAGTTTGTATGCTCGAAACACTAGAAATAATAAGATGTTCTTGATAAAATAAATGTTGGGGTTAAAATACCATGATGGTTCTCCGATGATAGATCACCTGAACAAATTTTAGAGGATCTGAAACCATTTATTTTCCATGGGCATTAAGTTTGATAAAGAAATTCAAAGCTTTCTTCTACTTGATTCCCTACCATACTCGTGGGAAACATTTAGAACCCCATTATCAAATTCTTCTCTCGGCGACATAATCTCTATAGATTTTGCCAAAATCAACATTCTTAATGAAGAAATGAGACAAAAGTTTCAAGGTTCTTCTTCGTCTGGTGTCTTGGTGACTGACGTTAGAGGGAGAAGTAGGAATCGTGGTTCTCAAAATAGAGAACACTATAGAAGTAAATCTAGAGGCAAATTTAAAGATATTGAGTTCTATCATTGTGGATTAAAAAGAAACAGAAAGAAATTTCGCTAAACGTTGAAGAAGGAGAACAAAGATAAGGAGGAAAAGAAAGAAGATGAAAATAAAAATTGCATAGTCACCATCACCACTGAAGATCTTGTTACTATCCTTGATGAAAATCTAATAAATATTGCTTGTGATAAGTCAAGGTCGGTTGTGGATTCCAGTGTCTCATCTCATGTGACATCAAGGAAGGATTTTTTTCTTATCTTATACTCCAGGTGACTTTGGAACCTTGAGTATGGGCAATGAGACTGTCTCTAATATGGTTGGTATTGGTACAGTTTATTAGAAACTAGTACTAGATCTAAACTAGTTTTAAGCAACCTGATGCTCATTTGCACTTGATTTCTATTGGCATGCTAGATGCTGAGGGATATGTTAGTACCAATGGTGGTGAAAAATGGAAACTCATTAAGGGTTCTTTGGTTGTGTATCGTGGAGACAAGAGTCGTGGTCTATACTGGACTACGGCTTCTACTTGTGCTAATATGGTGAATGCGGTTGAAAATGCTAGCTTTTCTATATTATGGCATAAGAGTCTTTTCCACATTAGTGAGAAAGGACTTAATGTTTTGGCCAAAAAGAAATAACTATCGGATTTTGAAAGTGCTAAATTATAAGAATGTGAGTTTCTTGGTTGGATAACAAAATAGAGTTTCTTTCAAGTCTGATCCTTCTTCAAGAAAGACGGAGTTGCTTGAGCTAGTGCATTCAGATTTATATGGTCCAATGAAGACAAGGACTTTGGGTGGTGCACTTTACTTTGTCACTTTCATTAATGATTGCTCAAGAAAAATTTAGGTATATGTCTTGAAGACTAAAGATTAAGTATTGGGTGTATCTAAGAAGTTTCAGGCTTCCGTTAAAAGAGAAATAAGAAAGAAGCTAAAGTGTATTCGTACTAATAACGGTGGTGAATATTGTGGATCATTTGATGAATACTGCATGCAACAAGGTACAAGGTACAAAAAGACTACTCCTAAAATACCTCAATTTAATGGTTTGGCAGAAAGAATAAATAGGACCTTGATAGAAAGAGTCAGATGTTTACTTTCTGAAGCAAAGTTGTCGAAATTCTTTTAGGATGAGGATTTATTGACTGTTGCACATGTTATTAACCTATCTCCTGTTATTTCTTTGCCAAGTGATGTACCAAATTAAGTTTGGTATGAAAAAGATGTTTCATATGACCATTTGAGAGTGTTTGGTTTCAAAGATTTTGTACATGTGCCCAAAGATGAGAGGTCAAATTAAAGTTAGATACCAAGACAAGGCAGTGCATCTTTGGCCTTGATGAGTTTGGTTACAGGCTATATGATCCAGTTGAGAAGAAGCTTGTAAGAAGTCGTGATATTTTCTTCATGGAGAATCAAACCACTAAAGATATTGATAAAGTAAAAAATCTAGGATCTTCAAATTCTAATAGTGTGGTTAATCTTTATCAAGTTCCTTATACAAATATGCTTGATATTGGTGGGCTTGCTAATCATGATGATTCGCAAAATCATGTTCCAAATCAACAAGATGATGTTGATAATGACAATGATATTGTTGTTGACAATTCTCCAGTTCAAGAAGTTGTGGACGAGTCAAATGCTTCACTTAGAAGGCCTACAAGACAATGTATTTCTTCTTGTCATTATTCTCTAAATGAGTACGTGCTACTCACTGACGGTGGACAACCAAAATGTTATGAGGAGTCCATGGAAGATAAACATAAGGATAAGTGGATTGAATCCATGCAAGATGAGATAAAATCTCTGCATGAAAACCACACTTATGAGTTTGTGAAATTACCTAAGGGTATGAGAGCTTTGAAGAATAAGTGGGTTTTCAAAGTAAAATTTGAAGAACACAGCTTGAATCCTAGATACAAAGTCAGATTGGTTGTCAAAGGATTTGGTCAAAGAAAGGGTATTGACTTTTGACGAAATATTTTCTCCTGTCGTCAAAATGACCTCTATTCATAAAGTTCTTGGTTTAGCTACTAGTCTTGATTTGAAGAAGGAGCAGATGGATGTGAAGACAATTTTTCTTCACGGTGACCTCGAAGAAGAAATTTATATGTAAAAACCTTAGAGCTTCAAGGTAAAGGGTAAATAAAACTATGTGGGCAAACTTAAGAAGAGTCTTTATAGCTTGAAGCAAGCTCCTAGGTAGTAGTATAAGAAGTTTGAATTTGACATGGAGGAGCAAGGCCAATAAGACTTCTTCAAATCACTGTGTATTTGCACAAAATTTCTCTAATAATGATTTTACCATTCTCTTGTAATACGGGAATGATATGTTGGTTGCGGGCAAGAATGCTTCTAGGATTGATGAGTTAAAGAAATAGATGTGCAAGTCTTTTTCTATGAAAGACTTGGGTCATGCTAAGCAGATTTTGGACATGAGGATTACTCGTCTCAAATATGAGAGGAAGTTTTAATTGTCATAGAAAACGTACATTGAATGTGTACTAGAATGATTCAACATGAAGAATGTTAAGGTTGTTAACACACCCCTTACTGGTCATATAAAGTTGAGTAAGAAAATACATCCTACAACAAAAGAAGAGAAAGAGAGTATTGTTAAAGTTTTATAATCCTCCGTTTTCGAAAGTCATTTAATGTATGCAATGGTGTGTACCAGACCCGATATTGCTTATGCAGTTGGAATTGTCAACAAGTTTCTTAAAAATCCAGAAAAGAAGCACTAGGAAGCAGTCAAATGAATCCTGAGGTACCTAAGAGAAACCTCAGTTCATTGTTTGTGTTTTGGGGGCTCTGATCTAATTTTAAAAGGCTAAACAAATGTTGACATGGCAGGTGACCTTAATAACAGAAAATTCACTACTAGTTTTTTGTTTACATTTTTAGAAGGAGCCATATCATGACAGTCAAAGTTTCAAAAGTGCATCGCACTGTCTACAACTGAAGCAGAGTATATTGCAACTACTGAAACTGGCAAAGAAATGATATGGGTCAAGCAATTCCTTCAAGAACTTGTCCTGAAGCAAATGGAGTACGTTGTCTATTGTAATAGCCAAAGTATAATAGACTTGAGCAAGAACTCCATGTACCATACAAGAACAAAATATATTAATGTGACGTACCATTGGATTTGTGAACAAGTGGAGAACGAATCATTCCACATCAAGAAAATTCACGCTACTGAAAATCCTGCAAATATACTGATAAGGTGGTGCTAAAAGACAAGTTCAAGTTGTGCTAAGAACTTGTCGAAATGAGATTTCTCTATAAGAAGACAGTGATACCTCCTTCAGATATATGGGACTGGAAGGAAAAATTTGTGGGTCCAGCCCTATACTTCACAGCAAAAAATCAAAGACCAAACTTACTCAATACCCATAACCCCTACTTTGTCAAAACTTACATTATTGGCTAGAGAAAAGTCAAGTAAATGTCTGATTTTCAACAGTGTTTTTTATGTCACTGATGACATTAACGTGGACAGTTTTTTCCTATAAATAGAGACAGCTTCAGCTCATTTTAACACACCAAAATAGAGAGAAAAATAATATAGAAAGAGCAATGAGGTATTTCATAGACTGTAATAAAAAATAGTCTGTGAAGGAAAAATTAGAGTGAGCGATATTTTAGTAAGGTGGAAGTCAAAAGAGGGTTATTTCTTTTGAGGGTGTAGTAGTCACTTTAAGTATTGTACTTGTGACCACGGTGTAAAATTCCTTACTATAGTAACATCAGTTGCACCTCTGGGTCCATGGTTTTTTCCTTATTTAAAAGGGTTTTCACGTAAAATTCTTAGTGTCATTATTTTTATTTTTTCCTTACTATTAACAAATACTTTTTTGGTTATTCTGTGTTTACCCAACAATATTCTCAATCCTTTTTATTATAATGAGTAAATCATCTAGTACCCCCTGAACTATGACCAAATTTGCTACGACTCACTCTAACTTTACAGGGGTCCTATTACCCCCCCCCCCCCCAAACTCAATTTTAGTGTATTTTTGCAACTCTTTTTAGATGACTTGACACCTTTAATGTGGGCCTCATTTATGTAATAAAGATGGCATGCCAGCACAAAACGGTGGCAATAATTCGCTAAAATTGAGTTCAAGAGGGTAATAAGATCCATGTGAAATTAGAGTGTGTCGTAGAAACTTTAACCATAGTTCAAGGGGGTACTGGATACTTATCTCTATTATAATTAGAAAATGGAGAAGCCAAAAACAAAAATTGCCTCCAGGTCCATAGAGACTCCAACTCATTGGGAGTTTGCATCAATTGATTAGTAGACATAATCCATATCGTATTTTCTTTAGAGAGAAAGCTCGAAAATACGACCATGTCATGTACTTGGAACTCGGGAAAGTTTCTACCGTGATCATATCATCACCTTCTATCTCAAAATTATTTTTGGAAAATGGAAACACATGATTACGCCTTTGCTAGTGGGTCATGTCAAGCTCTATTTTTCCCAAGGTTAAACAAGCACGATTTATGGACTCATAAAGAATTGAAAAATTGTACAGAGTCGGCACCTAATTAGCAAGGAAAATAAGGAAACTTATTTATTTATTAGTATGTGTGATTGATGTTTTAGTCTGTGAAAAAATAATAGAGATTCTAGGTAAGGGTTCAAATTATCCCGAAGGAAATGGGTTAGGCACCCTTCAGGATCCACAAATGTGGTACCCGGCTAGACTAAATTAATCAAAGAGGGGGGAGGTATATTTAAAATAATGAAAAAGTGTGTGTACATTAAGTACAAATTACATGTGAAAAAGAAAAATATTTTGTGATGTAAGAAAAGAAATGTATCTTGATATTCCATAAAAAGAAAAAGTATTTACAACTAATATTCTTTATTTGATTAAAATTTATGAAAAAAAAAGTAAAGATTTACTAGAATAGAGAAGATCGCAATATTTTATGATGTCAAAGTGTGTAAATTAATTGATTAATTTAATTTATTGGTGTAAATATTAACGGCCTAAGTTTACCTGAGTAACAAAAGAAAAAAGAAAAGAAAAATGAATATATACAGGTATAAAATATGTATTAAAATAATATTAATACATATGCTGTTATAAAATATATGTAAACAAAAGTCTATATGTATATGTATGTAAAGAAAAGACAAGATTGAAAAAGAAAAATTATTCTAAAGGAAAAGACTACGTAATATTTTTTAGTGTAAAAAGTATAAATTATTTGATTAAATAATCTAAGTAAATCTAATATTTTTATATAAATACTAACGGCCTAAATTTTCCTAAACGTGTGGTGAAGATTAAATAAAGAATATCCTGCCCAACACTCCAAAATAAAGCTTTCACTATGATTAACATTTGTACAAGTGTAAGAATATAAAAATATAAGAACACAATTTAAAATCTTCTTTGACTGTCATTCCCGATAAGTATTTTCAATAACATGTATAAACACTTGTAATAAAAATGTTAGTAACAAATAAATAATAATTAAAATGAAGTAAAAAATATGTGTGCATATACGTATTAAAAATATAATTTTTGTTAGAAAGTGGGCTAAGATAAAGTTTGAAATAATATAAAGATTTCATCATCGCCCAAAATATTTATTTTTATTACGTATTTGTATACGTAAAATCCGTCATTTTCTTTTTATTTGTGAAGTCCTAAAAAATCGATGGATAATTTCTTCATCGGCCATGTATCAAGTTTTGATATAAAATAAATAACTTGGAGGATAAAGATCTGTCTTTTGTATTAGGGTGACCTCAAATATTCGAAGGTGAAATAATATCACTAGGCAAGTTTCGACTCTTGATATAAACTAATAATTTTGAGAAAATAAAGTCCGTCTTTTGTAACGGAATGGCCTCAAATATTCAGACGGAGAGATAATTTCACTGGCCAAATGTTGGCACTTCATATAAAATAATAAATTTAAGAAAAATAATATCCGTCTTTGGGATGGCCTCAAATATCCGACGTTGAGATAATGTCATTGGCCGAGAATATGATATCTTATTTATTATCAGTGTAATGAAAAATACAGAGAAAAAAATTCAAAATCAGTCCCAGACAATGCAAAACAATAGCAACCAATCAAAATATGAACCAAGTACCGGAATAGAATTTTTTCCGTCAACGATCCGCATGTAATGAAATTAACAGGATAATATAAAATGATGATCCAAACAGTAGCAAAACAGCCAGCAAATTATAGATCACTTAAAAAGAGGGATAATGTTTGCCGGAGAAAATAAAAATCTCGTCGAAAATTCAGAGTAACCAAAAATGTCAAAGATCCAAAAAATAGTGAGAAAAAAATGTTAGAGCACCATAAACGGCCCAAATCCATAAAATAATCATATTATTAAGTGAATCATGTAATAACAGATAAAGGTTTGCGTTGCTTCAATGGAGCAATGCTGAAGCAATTGCGTTGCTTCAATGGAGCAATGCTGAAGCAATGTCGAAAACCAAATTTTGGCCAGATCTAGCCGTCTTTGATATGGCATTGGTGGACAGGGGAAGAAATGAGGTGCGTGGTGGTGCGATTGGCCGAAGGCCACCCGCTAGTGGTCAGATCTAGCGTAGAGCGGCAAAGAAAGGGGAGAGAAAGGTCGTTTGGTGGTGGCTGGGAGCTCGCCGGTCATCACCTCTGGCGAGCCTACGTGGAGCAGCAGCGGTGGCTAGTTGGTGGTTCTCCGACTCGAGCTCGTTGGGCTTCAGAGAGGGAGAAAGAGTGAGATAACAAATAGAGGTGTGAGCTCTGTGTGTTTGTGCGCTGGTGTGTGTTTGTGTGTTGGTTTTTAGAGAGAGAGAAAATGTGAAAGAAAATATGTAGGAGTAAAAATTTGATGTTTTTGTGTGTGTTATGTGAATTGTATGTGTGTGAATGAGTATTAAAAAGGAAAAATAATAATAATAAAAGACATCAAATTTACTTTTTTTTAACATATCCCTTAAATTTGGGTAGTAGATAAAAGAAAAGTCAAATGTTATATATATGACGAGACCTTTACTTGACTAATTTATTGTTATCTGTATTAAAATAAGTCAATATTATATCTGTAGACGATATTAAATAAGGTACAAAAATAAAAATATCAATATATACAAACAGATACAATTATCGCTAAAAAAATATATTATGCTATAAGCAATTAAAATTATAATATGTGAAAAGAATTGTTGTGTTATGTTATGTACATATGTAAATGACTGTGCAAAAATATTAAAATGATAATAAACTGATAAAAATTCTAAAATTTTACGAAATTAATAAAAATTATGTAAAATTAAAATATGACAATAAATTGGTAAAAATTCTAAAATAATGATAATTATCAATAACTTATCGGATGTGACAAGACATTATTGTGTGGTCCTTGTCAGATGTGATAAGACATCAAATTATTATACTATACAAAAATAATTGATTCGATTCAGCGTTTGTGGAGTATAGAAATGTAGAAATTGATTTGTAATTATGAAAAATATAAAGAATGTTGAAAATGTTGAGAAAATATAAATATTTTTAAAATGTTATGGAAAATATGATGTCATGTCGTGTTCGTGTGCAGATGTTTGTAAAAATATTAAAAGATAATAAATTGATAAAAAATCCTAATATACAGAGAATTATCAATAAATTATAAAAAGTAAAAATATGAAAATAAATTGATAAAATCCTAAAGTAAGGAAGAATATCAATAATTTATTAATAATTTTAAAAAATATATGAAAATTGTATTCTATGCCCTTTAACGATTAGAAAGCCTAAAGACGTTAATTTTAAGTACGGAGAGCAAAAACTGGGTGTCAACAATTGCCCCTTTTCGCTTGAGGACGATGTAGAAGTCTTCAATCGAAAATGTTGACATGTGGCTAATTTTGCTCGACCAAAATGCTATATTTTTTTGTTTTTGAAGAAAATTTGATCGAACTCCAATTTAGAGTTGAATGAATACTTCGAGTTATATGAGGATTAGGTCGAGTGTAGTTCAAAAGAATAGGCAACTGTCTCTTTCCTTGTTTTTAGGAGTGAATGATTATGTGAAATGATTATTGAGAGGAGGGCTATTTTGGAATGAAAGTGCTAACATATTCCAAAAATTACCCCAGTATTGAGCTGTGAGATACTGGCGATGCAAGATTGTGTACTTGTTGGGAAGAAAGAATGATTGTGTGGTTGTGATGATCGAACTCTGTATAGAGCTTCCTACATATCTCGGGTGTCACGAGAATCAGATCAATGTAGTTCGGAATGAGAAAATAAAAAATTTTGGGCCGATTCTCAAAATTTTCGCCTGTGTATGATGTGTGGGATTTGAAAAAAATGCCATTTTGTTTTGAATTGTATTTTTGGTTGAAGAGATGCATGATGTCTCCGATTGTCTACAAGTACTTGAAGTTGAATGACGTCTCCAATTGTTTATGGGAACTTATGTGATAAATAAAAGATGTCTTTGATTGTCTACGAAGACTTGATGCATACATCTCCAATTGTCTTATCGAGACTGATGTTGATTGTCATCTCCGATTGTCTACAAAAACTGATGCTGAATGATGATGTCTTTGATTGTTTACGAAGACTCAATGCATGACACCCTCAATTGTCTATGGAGGCTGATTTTGATTGTTGTCTTCGATTGTCTACGGAAACTAATGTGAATGACATCTCCAATTGTCTATGGAGACTGATGTTGATCGTCATCTCTGATTGTCTACGGAGACTGTGTGATGAATGATGATGTCTTCGATTATTTATGAAGACTTGATGCATGATACTCTAATTGTCTATGGAGGTTAGTGTTAATTGTCTTCTTCGATTATCTAGGTAAACTGATGTGATATCTTTGATTATTTATGAAGACAAATACATAACATCTCCAATTGTCTATGGAGGCTGGTGTGGATTATCGTCTCCGATTGTATAAGGAGACTGATATGACGTATTCGATTGTTTACGAAGACATATGCATGACACCTCCAATTGTCTATAGAGGCTAACGTTGAATGCCGTCTTCGATTGTCTATGGAGACTATGATGAATGATAATATCGTTGATTATCTACATAGACTTGATGACATCTCTAATTGTCTATGAAGACGGATGTTGATTGTCGTCTCTGATTGCCTACAGAGACTATATGATGAATGGTGATGTCTTTGATTGTCTACAAAAACTTGATACATGACATCTCCATTTATCTATGAAGACTGATGTTGATTGACGTCTTCGATTGTCTATGAAGATTGACGTAGCATGATGGTGTCTTTAATTGTCTACGAAGACTTAATGATATCTCTAATTATCTATGGAGATGGATGCTGATTGCCATCTCCGATTGTCTACAGAGACTATGTGATGAATGATGTCTTCAATTGTATATGAAGTCTTGATTACATCTTTACTTGTCTATGCAGACTGATATTAATTGTTGTCTCTGATTCTCTATGGAGACAATGTGATGGTCATCCTCAATTGTCTATGAAGACTAAGGGCATCAACCGGTGAGGTATTGGCCTCTCGATTGATGGAACAGTTGGAAGGTAATAACCTCTCGACTAGAGGGGCTATGAAAATAAAAGATCTCTCGACTGGCGGAGAGATTTGAAAGGTAATAGCCTCTCGACTGGCGAGGCTATGAGAATGTAAAAAGTCTCTCGACTGGCAAGACTGTTGAGAGGTGATAACCACTCGATTGGCGGGGTTACTAAAATAAAGAAGTTCTTGACTGGCGAAGCAATTGAAAGGTAATAGCCTCTCGACTGGCGGGGCTATAAAAATGTGAGATCTCTAAGAACGCCTGACAGAAAGGCAAAATGTCTATGTTTGAAGGCGAAAACTTGAAAAAAAAGGTCAATTGTATGTATTTGGAGGTGGGCGTCTTGCATATAAAGTGTAATGCATGTATGTGAAGGCATGTGTTTGAATGGAAAGGAAATTATTTTATATTTTTGTTGTAAAAAATGTGTTGAAAGGTAAAAAATGCAAAAGGTTGCTTTGTATTTTCTTTGTGGGAAATATGAAAAGATGAAAATGCAGAAGATTGTTTTGTATTTTCTTTGTAAGAAATGCTGAAAGTTAAAAAATGTAGAAAATTGCTTTGTGTTATTCTTTGTGAGGAATGTTGAAAGGTGAAAATTGTAGAAAATTGTTTTGTGTTTTCCTTGTAAAAAGTGTTGAACAGTGAAACAAAATTGTTTTGTATTTTCTTTTGTAAGAAATGCTGAAAGTTGAAAAATGTAGAAAATTATTTTGTGTTTTATTTTGTGAGAAATGCTGAAAGTTGAAAAAGGCATAATCATGCCTTGACTATAGTTGGTACCAATAATTAGTAGTGTGTATAAGAATTCTCACATCTCTTTCCCAACTAACCGAGATCTACTTGAGGATAACTCCTATAGTTTCAAGTGGTGCCTCAGACATACTTGAGTATCGACGGGATTTGTTCATCTTGCTTCAAACAAGTATTTGGGACTGTTCCGGTCCTCATATTCCAAGTGCGCTCTCCAGAAAGAACGTCTCGTTCTCACACTTACCTGAATATTATTTTTCTTTTGAATTTGGAGACTTCTAGAGATATACACTCACAATTAGAAAGAAATTCAATGAATGCAATTGTGATACCATAGGCTTGGCCAATATGTAAGTATCCACTAATGTGAGAACACTTAAAGTGGGATCTTGTAGAACTTGTTATTATCTTGTAATGTAGGCTTGGGATTAGGTAGGATGACATTTGATATAAAAGTGACTAATTCCTCAATGAGCATTGCACTATATCCGTGCTTTTGACATCTGTTGCACTTTGATGCTCGATCTTCTTTATTGTGCTTCTTTTCCCCATATTTTGTATTTGCTTCAACTTCTTTTGAATCTTGTGTTGGATTTTTCCCCTTTTTTTAATAAATGTGTTTTTTTAATGATGATTCTCCATCTTTGTTGGAGTTATCTTTTTTTGTAGGGGATTTTTGCTCCTTCTTCTTTGAAGTCGCCTTTCGTTTTTTACTTTTCTGGGCCTATATGTCCTTTGCCTTTGGAAGTTTTTATCTTGAATCTTCATTCCCAACTTACACGTATTTAGTGCACTCAAGGAGATAGATCAAAAGAAGAATAGTGCATGTAAGCACTCAAAAGGTATAGTCTCAGATATGGTTATTCAAAGAAAAGGTTTCAGACTAAAATGGGGGGATTGCTAGGCATTGATGTCATTTGGTAGGTTGTGAAAGGCACAATCGAGTCAAGGAGGACCTACAATCCTTTCCCAAACCAAGTGTAAATCCAAATTTCACCTCAACAAACATTCAGGCCAAGTTCTGGATCAACAATGCAATGCAATGAACTACTCTAAAGTTCACCACACAATGCACTAGAAAAGATGAGGTTGATTTCATTCTTGTCTTAGATGTATGCAAGAGAATTTTTGAGTGTTACTCAAGTTTGATTAAAAGATACCAAAGGAATCTATAGCTTACCATGAAGTTGATCCTCTCCATCATACCAATTTATTATTTCTCATGTACACTCCTAACTGTGCAGGTACCAACCAAGTCAAAATTCTAAATTTATTTATTTGAAAGAAAAAAAAGAATGGGATCGAACCCAAATGAGGGTTGCCTACGTATCTTGTGAAAACAAGAATCAGGTCTGCGTAGTTCAGGCAAATTTTGTAAATTTATATGTGTAATGTATAATTGTAAAAAGGTGACAATCATCCATGAAAATAATATGAAAAAAATCAGGAAAGAACTACTTTTAGCATCAAAATTATTTTGATCAGATGATTGAGAGGATGGACGTCAAGCATGAGGAGAGCTTTGACACGACTTCAGTATGCTGACAAGATTGAGAAAGTCATACATCGAAGGAACTACGACATTATTTCGCCAAAGTTGGCAAGATTAGTATGAATGAAAGAATATTGAACCCTTGCTTTGAAAGTGGGGATTGATACGCTGTAAATTTAGTGGTTTACGACATTCAAAAAAAGAAGCTAGGTGTTCTCAAACCAAAATCGGGTGAGGATTTGGAGGTAGGCCAGTTAGGCACTATTGTTATTGAAAATTTGCACTCTTGAAGACTTTTGGAGAGTGTCTTTGAACTTTTTTTCGAAAAATTGCCCCATTTGAATTCCAGAGAAATTATTCTGAAATAGTGAAGAGACTGAACCCTAGTACAGGACTGCCTACGTATCTTGTCAGGACAAGAATCAGGTCAAAACAAAGTTCAAACTATTTATGAGTTTGTACATAGCGTGATCTATTTCCAGAATAGGAATTTTCCTAAATGGTTGAGAATAGGACTGAATGATCATGAGAAGGCGCACTAACCTAAATGCACCAACTCTGAAACTATAAAATTTAAAGAAGGTTTGGGGGCCACAGTGTGTGAAGTGTACGGCCAAAGACTCTATTGAATTGTGATTTATGATCAAATGAAGTAAAGAATAATGTGTAACAGTTTTTACAATATATAGATACAGTGTATTAAATAAATAATAAATAATAAAAAGAATTGATAAGGCAGCAAATTTAATTTGTGCAAATAATGTAAAGAATTTATGAAAAAGTCTACACAATCTGCAATGTGACACAGATAAAGAATCAAAGAATTAATATATACAAATGTAAAAATACCTCCCTCAATTGAAAATTAAGTCTATTGTTGTTAGAACCTGTTGTTATTCCCCAGCAGAGTCGTCGTTCTATCCTGCCCTATTTTTGACAAAGTTAAACAAGCACGACTTATGAACTCATAAAGAATTGAAAAATTGTACAGAGTCGGCACCTAATTTTCAAGGAAAATAAGGAAACTTAAATATTTATTAGCATGTGTGATTGATGTTTTAGTCTGCAAAAAACCAATTGAGATTCAAGCTAAGGATTCAAATTATCCCGAAGGGAAGGGGTTAGGCACCCTTCACGATCCTCAAATGTGGTACCCGACTAGACTAAATTTATTAAAGAGGGGGAGGGGGTATATTTAAAATAATATAAAAGTGTGTGTACATTAAGTATAAATTACATGTGGAAAAGAAAAATATTTTATGATGTAAGAAAAGAAATGTATCTTGATATGCCATAAAAAGAAAAAGTATTTACAAATAAAATTCTTGATTTGATTAAAATTTATGAAAAAAAAGTAAAGATTTACTAGAATAGAATAGATTGCAGTATTTATGATGTCAAAGTGTGTAAATTAATTAATTAATTTAATTTATTGGTATAAATATTAACGGCCTAAGTTTACCTAAGTAACAAAAGAAAAAACAAAAGAAAAACAAATATATACAGATACAAAATATGTATTAGAATAAAATTAATACATATATTGTTATAAAATATATGTAAACAAAAGTATATAAGAATATTTATGTAAAGAAAAGACAAGATTGAAAAAATAAATTGTTCTAAAGGAAAAGACTACGTAATATTTTTTAGTGTAAAATGTATAAATTATTTGATTAAATAATATAAGTCAATCTAATATTTTTATATAAATATTAACGGTCTAAATTTACGTAAACGCGTGGTGAAGATTAAATAAAGAATATCCCGCCCAACACCCCAAAAATAAAGCTTTCACTATGATTAACATTTGTACAAGTGTAAGAATATAAAAATATAAGTACACAATTTAGTCTTCTTTGACTATCATTCCCGATAAGTATTTTCAATAACCTGTATAAACACTTGTAATAAAAATGTTAGTAACAAACAAATAATAATTAAAATAAAGTAAAAAATATGTGTGCATATACATATTTAAAAATATAACTTTTGTTAGAAAGTGGACTCAGATAAAGTTTGAAATATTATAAAGATTTCGTTATCGCCCTAAATATTTATTTTTATTACGTATTTGTATACTTAAAATTAGTATTTTTTTTTATTTGTGAAGGCCTCAAAAATTGACAGATAATTTCTTCATCCGCCATGTATCAAGTTTTGATATAAAATAAATAACTTGAAGGGTAAAGATTCGTCTTTTGTATTGGGGTGACCTCAAATATCCGACAGAGAAATCATATCATTGACCAAGTTTCGGCTCTTGATATAAACTAATAAGTTTGAGAAAATAAAGTTCGTATTTTTTAATGAGATGTCCTCAAATATCCAGATGGAGAGATAATTTCATTGGCCAAATGTCAGCACTTCGTATAAAATAATAAATTTAAGAAAAATAACATCCGTCTTTGGGATGACCTCAAATATCTGACGGTGAGATAATGTCATTGGCCGAGAATATGATATCTTGTTTATTATTAATGTAATAATAAATATAGAGAAAAAAATTCAAAGTCAGTCCCAGACAGTGCAAAACAATAACAACCAATGAAGATATGAACCAATTCACCGGATAAGAAGTTTTTCCGTCAATGATCAGCATGTCATGAAATTAACAGGATAATATAAAATAACGATCCAAACAGTAGCAAAACAGCCAGCAAATAATAGAGCACTTAACAAAAGGGATAATGTTTGCCGGAGAAAATAAGAATCTCGCCGAAAAATTCAAAGTCACCTAAAATGTCAAAGATCCAAAAAATAGTGAGAAAAAAATGTTAGAGCACCATAAACGACCCAAATCCGTAAAATAAGCATATTATTAAGTGAATCATGTAATAACAGATAAAGGTTGGCATTGCTTCAATGGCGTATGCCGGAGCAACGTCGGGAACTAAATTTCGACCAGATTTGGCCATCTTTGATGTGGTAGTGGTGGAAAGGGGAAGAAAGAGGGTGCGTGGCTGCGCGTGATGGTGTTCTTGGCCAAAGCCCGTCCGTTGATGGTCAGATCCGGGGTGAAGTAGCAAAGAAAGGGGAGAGAAGGGTCATTTGGTAGTGGCTGGGAGCTCGTCGGTCATCACCTTCGGTGAGCCTATGTAAAGCAGTGGGGGAGAGAAAATGGAGAAGCGGCGGTGCTGGTTGGTGGTTCTCCGACTGAAGCTCGTCGGGCTTTGAGAGAGAGAAAGAGTGAGATAACAGAGAGAGGCATGAGATCTGTGTGTTTGTGCGTTGGTGTGTGTTTGTATGTTTATTTTTAGAGAGATAGAAAATATGGAAGAAAATATGTAGGAGTAAAAATTTGATGTTTTTGTGTGTGTGTTGTGTGAATTGTATGTGTGTGAATGAGTATTAAAAAGGAAAAATAATAATTAAAAAAGACATCAAATTTACTTTTTTCCAACATATCCCTTAAATTTGGGTAAAAATTCAAAGATAAAGACAATTATCAATAACTTATAGGATGTAACAAGACATTATTGTGTGGTTCTTGTCAGATATGATAAGACATCGAATTATTATGCTTTACAAAAATAATTGATCTGATTCAGCGTTTGTGAACTGTAAAAATGTAGATATTTATTTGTAATTATGAAAAATGTAAAGAATGTTAAAAATATTGAGAAAATATAATTAATTTGAAAATGTTATAAAAAAAAATATGATGTTATGACGCGTACATATGCAGATGTTTGTAAAAATGTTAAAATATAATAAATTGATAAAAAAATCCTAATATACATAGAATTATCAATAAATTATAAAAAGTAAAAATATGAAATAAATTGACAAAATCCTAAAGTAAGGATGAATATCAATAATTTATTAACAATTGTAAAAAATATGTGAAAATTGTATTTTGTACCCTTTAACGATCAGGAAGCCTGAAAACTTTAATTTTAAGCCCGGAGAGCAAAAATTGGGTGTCAATAGGCTACTATACACATCTATTGACAGTGCCATGTACAATAATGATATTGCATTTGAGGAACATAGCGACTACTGAAAATAAATGCACAAAATTTGCATAATGAAACTTTTAAGTGCAAAGATGGTCAAGTCATTTAGCTCAATTAGAAAATATGAGCTCACAAGTGTCCTCTCATTGATCGACTCCATCGAGGGTACCTGTGAAGTGAACATGACAGAAAAAATTATTCGGTTCACAAGCTCCATGACATGTCAAGTGGTGTTTGGAAAATTGTGCAGAGATCAAGATGAGCTGATAAATTTGATAAAAGACACTTGTTTCTAATAGGCGGATTTGAACTAGAATGCCATAAGGTTCAAAACTGTAACATAACATCTAATAAATCGTAACATATGGATGGGGTATGGAATACCCAAAATAAAGCTGAAATAAGCAATCTGAACATACTGTAGTCAGAAAGCCTCTAAACTGTTTGATTAAGGAGTTGATGGGACATGTCCCCAAATAACTCCGACTATTGAAATAAATTAAAAACTGAAATAATAATGTAATCATCATATTCTCGAAGGATAAGGACTCACAGCTGACTCTGACTGATGAACCGGGATGCTACTGATGCTCTGGCGCTCGTGCTTCTAAACCTATAGTATAAGACACCATAGTACAAATGCATCAGTACTTTGAATGTACTAGTATGGAAGTACGGTACGCTGAATGCAAGGGGTTCATATACATAAACAATACTAACTGACTGACTAACATGAATGTGAGAATATATGCATGCATACATAACTGTATCTGACATCGTGATAGGACTAAATATTGAGTTCTGACTACTAATTTTACTAATAACATAGATTTACTGACATCTGAGTTGACAAATAATGAGATACTGAATAATTGAGGGACTAATACTATGTTACTGATACATGAATAACTGTGTCTGACTGTTCTGATTATGAAGCACTGGTATGATTGACTGTATCTGATAGTCCTGAAGCTGAATACTGATAACATGAGTTTTGATAACTGATATAACTAATAACATGAGTGACTATATCTGACAGTCCTAAATCTGATGGAACTAGCTGAGTTTTGTACTGTATCTGAGTGACTATATCTGACAATCCTGAAATCTGTAGAACTATCTTAGTTCTATTACTGAGACTGAGATTGAAAATTGAGATTGTGGGAAGTAACCATCTAACCGACATGCCCCATACTAAGCTAACTGGGGTCCAACCTGTAACCCTAGTTAGAAGGGTATCAATACCGCGCCACTGGAAAAGACAACAGCTGTGGAGTCAGTCCTAATCTAGCGGGTGACCCTGGTATCAATCCTATACATTTAAATGTGCTAACGGGTGATACCTGAGTATGTCAGCCCTGTCTAATGGGCTACATAGTTCTAGAACTTAGGGATTTCTTCTAGGGATCTCAGTCTTATCTAGCAGGTGAGTCCCCATCCCTAGTCTCGCTCGATGCTGAATCCTACTTTCATCTAAAAGACACTAAACTGATTAACTGAACTGAAGTGATTATCTAAACTGAGTTGATACTAATGGTATTGTTTAGCGGAGCTAAACTGAGTTTACTGAGTTCCGTTGACTGACGGAATGTACTATGTTCTGAGGACTGACTGAGAGTACTGAAGTTACAGAGATTACTAGGAATACTGCGGTTACTGAGATTCGCTCATGAAAACATGACATGGCTCTAGGCACATAGCTAAATTGTCAGGTACAAGTACCCCCAAGACTCGATGGAAAAAAACTGACATAGCATGGCTTACTTGAACACATGACCAACACCATAATTCATAATTCATATATTGAAACACTTCATCAAACATGTGATATGCATAAACTTGTACATAAATAGGAATTTCATAATATCATGCTAGTTGGGAACTTTTACTTCATATAGGAACTTAATCAAACACATGGTAGGCATAATATATGTAGACAAAATTATACAACAATTAAACATCATGATTTAACATCTAATTTTATCATCCTAGGGTTTAATCATAGGTTCACATGAATATACATCTATACAAATCAATTCCATATAACATTGATCACCCAACATGGATTTGAATTCAATTGATCATTCTCAGCATAAACAAAACAAACCCAACATGAAATTCATAAAGAAATCCATTAACTTGAACTTAGAAAAGATATTCATGGGCTTCATGGACGAAAGTAGTCCATGAATGAACACTATGAATACCTTGGTTCATAAATACACAAAGATTGATGGAGGAAATTCTTGAACTTGAATCTTCTATGAAAAAACCTAATGTGTTCTTGAGAGGATTTTAAGAGAATAGAGTATATTTTGGTGTAATGGAAGGTAAAATCCGTGTTTTTAAGCTTATATAGGGTAGGGAATTGACCCTTTTAACTCTAAGACATGTATTTTAATTCTTGTAAAAATTTGTTAATTTTCATCCTTGGCGCAACGCGCCACTATCGCACCAAGTCACTGGAACTGGACAATTGGGAATCTGCATGGTGGCGCGATGTGGATCTATCATGTTTCCACCTTGTTTGAGACCTGTAAGTTTGGCGTGACATGCCACTATCGCAGAGAAACACTGGAAATTGACAATTGCCATTTAAGCTGGCTCCGCGACGCGCTGATAGCTTAAGTGATACATTGTCTCACTAAAAAGGGTCTAACTCTTCGCCCGGGTGTCGGATTTGGGTGAATTTGGTATCGATGGAAAGCTTATTGAATTTTCCACATGAAAAATAGTGAAAATATTAAAAATACCACATGTATAAATTTGCATTGATCTTTGAAACTAGTCTTTAACGTTCTTGAGATAGATTTAAGGTGGTAGAAGTATGGGGTATTATAATATCTCCCCCTTAGGAACATTCGTTCTCAAATGAGATTGATTGAGATAGGAGAAATGATAAGCTGGAGTACATACTGAACATGTACAACTGAAACATGACTACCTGACTGATATTACTAAGATTCATACTGAGCATGCATATCTAATGCATGATTTTATACTGAGCTGACGTATGACTGCATGACTGAGAGTACTGATTAGCTGATCACACATATCTAATGCATGAATACATAATTGAACGAACTCATGAACATGTGACTGAACATGTAAGGGTAAAGATACCAAGTTTGAAATAAAAACTGGGCATGGAACTAAATACCATATTTGTAATTGAAATCTAAACATGAAACTAGATAAGCTTAAGAAAAGATACTACCTTGGGCTGAGTCTGATCTTAATTACTAAATATGCATGATCGGAAACATAAGAGCGTAACTGGTTCTGGAATGTGATACATGAGCTGAATATCGTGATCTGAACTGAATACTTTGAATACGTGGCTTACTGCTGAGATTGGAGTCTGGGGGTCAACCTATGGGTACCCACTACTCCAAACTGGATTCATTATATGAAGAGAAACTAAATTTAAGACATAAGAGCATTAAGGAATAATGGGGTATCTTCCCCTTGGGACACTACGTCCCTCTAAGAACGCTCACCTTACAGAGATACTGGTGATGCACAGGGCATCAACTGACTGATTCATGACTGAATACCTGGGATTCAAAACTGAGATATGACACCAAAATTAAGCTGAACTCACAATCACCATGATGTGTTACCTTGAATCGGTCTTATTCATGAAACTTGGGATAGTATGACTAAATGGAAAGTTGGAAAACAAACCATAGGAATTTGATTGTCTGACTGCTAAATGAAATTGCTAGTTTTACTACTAACTCATACTGAAAAATCTTAAGCTAAAATAAGAGCAAGAGGTCTAAAAATGCATATCATAAGTATGAAGGACCTATAACGTACCCGAATCTATGCTGGGGGAATTTCCTTGATCATGGCGAGTCTAAAGATCATAAAACCTGTTCTGACACTGACCACTAGTGGTACTGGAAGTGACTCCCTGATGGTGCAAATATTTTCCCTTCTGAGACCTTATTTTATATTCCCGTAGCCTGTGGCCTGGCTTACCACATCCATAACAGACCTCACTGCCTGCTCTACATACACCTAGGTGATTCTTACCACACTCTTCGCAAAGCGGATAGGTAAGACTCCTATTCTCACTACCCTGGTCCTCGGAGCTTGGCGACCCATCACAACTGTCATTCCTAAACTTGGGTACTAGTGCACTAGCTGAAGATAGGGCTGGGACTAAAAACTTATGACTATACTGAGAACGGCTACCACCTTCTGATTTAGGCTGAGCAAATTTAAAACTACCTGTCCTTGCCCTCTTATTTCTCTTTTTCTTCACCTTAATATTTTGCTTTTCTATCTACTGAGCATGGGTCATAAGTCTGGCTAAAGTTATGTCAGTATTTAGCATGGCGGATTTGCACTTATTTACCACGCTATCATTCACCCCTGACATAAACTTACTCATCTTGGCCCTATTATCTGCAACCACATGAGAGGCATATCTGGCTAATTGAGTAAACTTAAGAGAATATTCTTTTACCATCATGTTGCCCTGCCTGAGGTTGATGAATTCTACCACTTTAGTTTCTCTAAGATCTAGGGGAAAGAACTTTTCTAAGAATGCAGTGACAAATTCATCCCATTCTATAAGCCCTGCATCATCTCCTCTTTCTGACTTTTACTACTTGTGAGCCACATCCTAGAACTGATATGCAGCTAGCTCAGCACTCTTAATAGTAGTCACCCCCATGATATCAGTCACCTTATGAACCTGATCTAGGAATTCCTAAGGGTCCTCATCTGACTTAGACCCAAGAAAGGATGGAGGGTTCATTCGGGTGAAGTCCCGAATCCTGACTGCAGCTGAATTGGACATTGGGATGGCCGGAATGACAGCTGGTCATTCATTTTGAGCAGTAACTTACTGTGTAAGAGTAGTAAATATAGCCCTAAACTCTGCATGAGAAACATGTTCACCTAAAGGCTCTTCGGGCTGAGGGAATGACTGATTCCTGTTTCTTTTTTTAGGAGACATGTTCTATAAAAGATAGGGAGAAACTGATTAGACTGAGAGTTAAACTTTGAGCCTATGCTCACCATCATGACATGAATACTGAAAGAAGGGAAACCGTTCCTAAAACATCTCATAGCCCCCTGCACATAAGTATGGTGCACAACACACCTATGTACAAGACTCTACAAGATGCAGCTTTCAGACTTCCTAGGACATTGTTGAACCTTAGGATCTAATACCAAGTTTTTAATGCCCCAAATCTGGTACCCGGAATACTACATGGTGCGCGTGACCCTGAAGGACCATAAGCTAACCCATGAGTAAAAATTATACTTATATACTGTATAACATACAGTATAATGCAGAAATATGAACTGGAAGGCCATAAGGTTCAAAACTGTAGCATAAGATCTAATAAATCATAACATATGGATGGAGTATAGAATACCCAAAACAAAGATGAAATAGGCAAACTAAACATACTGTAGTCAGAAAGACTCTAAACTATTTAAATAAGGAGTTGATGGGATATGTTCTCAACTAACTTCAACTACTGAAATAAATTAAAAACTGAAATAATAATGTAATCACTATATCCTCAAAGGATGAGGACTCTCAGCTGACTCTGACTGTTAAATCGGGATATACTGATGCTCTGGTGCTCGTGCTTCTAAACCTATGGTATAAGACACCATAGCCCAAATCCATCAGTACTTTAAATGTACTAGTATGCAAGTGAGGTAGGCTGAATGCAAGGGGTTCATATGCATGAACAATACTAACTGACTGACTAGCATGAACGTGAGAATACATGCATTCATATGTAACTGTATCTAACATCATGATAAGACTGAATATTGAGTTTTGACTATTAAGTTTTCTAATAACAAGGATTTACTGACATCTAAGTTGACGAATACAGAGATACTGAATAATTGAGGGACTGATACTATGTTACTAATACATGAATAACTGTGTCTGACAGTTTTGATTACGAAAAACTGGTCTGGTTGACTGTATCTGATAGTCCTGAAGCTGAATATTGATAACATGAGTTCTGATAAATGATATAACTAATAACATAAGTGACTGTATCTGATAGTCCTGAATCTGATAGAACTAGTTGAGTTCCATATTGTATCTGAGTGATTGTATCTGACAGTCCTAAAATCTGTGGAACTATTTGAGTTCTAGTACTGAGACTATCACTGAGACTGAAAACTGAGACTGTGGGAATTAATCATCTAACCGACATGCCCATACTAAGCTAACTGGGGTCCAACCTGTAACCCTAGTTGGAAGGGTGTCAGTACCGCACCACTGGTAAAGACAACTGTTGTGGAGTCAGTCCTAATCTAGCGGGTGACCCCTAGGATCAGTCCTATACATTTAAAGATTCTAACGGGTGATCCCTGAGTATGTCAGTCCTATCTAATGGGTGACATCTCGTACCAACGCTGGCTACGTAGTTCTGGAACTTAGGGATTTCTTCTAGGGATCTTAGTCCTATCTAGCGGGTGAGTCCCCATCCCTAGGCTCGCTTGGTGGTGAATCCTACTCCTATTTGAAAGACATTGAATTGATTAACTAAACTAAAGTGATTATCTGAACTAAGCTGATACTAATGGTATTATTTAGTGGAGCTAAACTGAGTTTACTGAGTTCCATTGACTGACAGAATATACTGAGTTCTGAGGACTGACTGAGAGTACTGAAGTTACTGAGATTACTAGGAATACTGTGGTTACTAAGATTATCTTGAAAACCTGATATGGCTCTAGGTACACAGCTAAATTGTCAGGTACAAGTACCCCCAAGACTCGATGGAAAAAAACTGATATAGCATGGCTTACTTGAACACATGACCAACAACACAATTCATAATTCATATATTGAAACTCTTAATCAAACATGTGATATGCATAAACTTGTACATAAATAGGAACTTCATAATATCATGCTAGTTGGGCACTTTTTCTTCATATAGGCACTTAATCAAACACATGGTAGGCATAATATATGTATACAACATTATACAACAATTAAACATAATGATTCAACATCTAATTTTATCATCATAGGGTTTAATCATAGGTTCACATGAATATACATCTATACAAATCAATTCCACATAACATTGATCACCCAACATGGATTTGACTTCAATTGATCATTCTCAGCATAAACAAAACAAACCCAACATAAAATTCATAAATAAATCCATAAACTTGAACTTAGAAAAGAGATTCTTGGGCTTCATGGACGAAAGAAGTTCATGAATGAACACTATGCATACCTTGGTTTGTAAATACAAGAATATTGACAGAGGAAATTCTTGAACTTGAATTTTCTATGAAAAACGTAATGTGTTCTTTTAGAGGATTTTGAGAAAATAGAGTATATTTTGGTGTAATGGAGGCTCAAATCCATGTTTTTGAGCTTATATAAGGTAGGGAAATTGACCCTTTTAACCCTAGGACACGTATTTTAATTCTTGTGAAAAATTCCTAATTTTCAGCCATGGCGCGATGCACCACTATCGCGCCAAGTCACTGGAACTGGACAATTGGGAATATGCATGGTGGCACGATGCGGAGCTATCGCGTTGCCACCTTGTTTGAGACCTGAAAGTTTGGCGCGACATGCCACTATCGCGGAACAACACTAAAAATTGACAATTGCCATTTAAGTTGGCTCCGCAACGCGTTGATGTCTCAGGTGGTACACTGTCTCACTAAAAAGGCTCTAACTCTTCGCCCGAGTGTCGGATTTGGGCGAATTTGGTATCGATGGAAAGCTTATTGAATTTCCCACATGAAATAAGTGAAAATATTAAAAATACCACATTTATAAAATTGGATTCATCTTTGAAACTAGTCTTTGACATTCTTAGGGCGGATTTAAGCTGGTAGAAGTACGGGGTATTACTCTAGTAATCGTCTTTTGTTAAGATAACCTATATACTCTGAGTCTACAAAACCAACCAAAGTGTTAGTATTTCTTTAAAACTCCAAACATGCATTTGAAGTACCACGAAAGTATCTGAGAAGTTATTTCACCGCCTGTTAATGTGCTTTTCCAGGATAAGTTATATATCAACTAACCACACTTACTACTTGTGAAATATCTTGACGTTTACACACCATTACATATATAATATTGCCAACTATACTAGAATATGGTACATGTGCCATATAACATTCTTCTTTCCCAGTCTATGGTGATTGAGTAGCTGATAACTTAAAATGAGCTGCAAAAGGAATACTTATTAGTTTAACATCTTTCATGTCAAACCTCTCCAACACCTTCTCCAAATACTTTTTTGGAGTCAAGAATAGTTTGTTGGATTCTCGATATCTTATAATATCCATGCCAAGGATTTTCTTAGCTGCTCTCAGATCTTTTATTTCAAATTTACTTTTCAGCAGATTTTTCAAATTGTGAATTTCAGTCAAATTCTAGCAGCAATGAGCATGTCATCACCATATAATAATAAGTAAATGAATGAATCATCATTTAACATTTGAAAGTAAACATAACTATCATACATTGCCCTTAAATAAACATGACCCAACATAAAGGAATCAAACCTCTTGTACAATTGTCTTGGAGACTGTTTTAATTCGTACACGGATTTCTTCAACAAGCAAACATGATATTTCTTCCTTCAATTTCAAATTATTTAGGTTGATTCATGTTTATTTGTTCCTAGAGTTTACCATGTAAGAAAGTTGTCTTAACATCAAGATATTCCAATTCCAAATCATACATGAAAACTAAGACAAGCAAGACATGAATAGATATATGTTTAACAACAGGTGAGAAAATATCTTCAAAATAAACTCCTTGTACCTAACTATATCCCTTTACAACTAATCGTTCTTTATACTTTGCATATTTAACCCTAAAAATCCATATTTTTTCTTGAATATCCATTTGTAACCAATGATTCTTCTTCCTAACGATGGCTTCACAAGAGACTAAGTACTATTCTTATGATGAGATTCAATTTCTTTATTCATTGCAATCAGCCACTTGGCTAAATCGGCCCCAGAAGCTACATCTAAATAATTTGATGGTTCTCCAATTTCTTCAGTTTTCTATGCAATTGAAAAAGCAAATACAACATAATCTCCATACCTTCTTGGTTTGTGAATTTGTATTTTTGATTTATGTGTTTATATAGAATACTTATTTGATTCAACTCCCGGAGTCACAACTTCTGGCTCAACTTCTAGAATTTTAACTATATTTTGTTTCATAGTTAATGAACTTGGCTCAAAAGTAGGCCAAGATCAACCTTCACCTGTTCATACATATTATGCTCTTTGTTCTAAGTACATGAACTAAAAGACTTTTTTCTGGAATATAACATAGAGGATTCATCAAAGGTTACATTTGTGCTAATTATAAATTTTACTGACTTTAGATAGGGCACCAAATTTTGTATCCTTTCACTCTAAATGCATCTCCAAGGAAAATACACTTTTTATCCATTAGATCTAATTTTTTATCATTTATATGTATGAATGCAGGACAACCAAAACTTTTAATTTAGAATAATTAGCAGGTGAATCTGACCATATTTCTTTCGAAGACTTAAGTTCAAAGTTGTAAAATGAGCACAGTTAATAATATAACAAGTTGTAGAGATAGGCTCCGCCAAAAAAACATTTGTCAACCAGAATTTGAAATCATGCAACAAGCTCTTTCCAAAAAATCATGTTCATCGTTTCTGCAACATTGTATTATTGAGGTGTCATCCTCACAATGCGATGTCGAGAAAATCATTTTATTTTTATAAAATTCGTTGAACTCGTTATTACAAAACTCCAAGTCATTATTTATACTAAGTCACTTACAACTTCTCAATCAAAACTTTTCATAATTTAAAAGCTAAGAAAACATCAGTTTTGTTTTTCAAGAAATAAATCCAAAAAATTCTTGAATAATCATCAATGAAAGTTATCATATATCTGTCACCACTTTTTGATAGGGTACGGAACAGACCCTAAAGATATGAATGAATGTAGTCCAAAGTATCTTTTGTTCAATGAATTGCTGGAGATTTGAAGATGACCTTTTTATATTTTCCAAACATATAGTGTTCACAGAACTCCAATTTTTGGTACTTTGTCCATACAGGAGACCTCTTTTGTTGAGGATGAAAATATCTTTCTCACTCATTTGCCTCAATCGCATATGCCATAATTTGGTGATGTCAGGATCAGATTGATTTGAAGTGAAAACTGCATAGTACCGTAATAGTGGATCCTAATAAAGTATACAACATACCTGATCTGTGTGCTTTCATCATCACAAGAGGACCTATAGAGACTTTCAGAATTCCATCTTCACCTTTGTACTTGTACTCAAGAGATTCTAAAGTGCCCACTGAAATGAAATTTTTCTTCAAATTGGGAATATATCTAACATCAGTGAAACTTCTCACCACACTATCGTGCATTCTAATTTGGACTGTACCTTTACCAAATACTTTGCAAGGAGCATTGTTGCACATCAAGACAACACCTTCAACAGATTCGAATATGGTAAACAAATCTCTATTGGGACATATATGATAAAAACAATATGAATCTAAAATCCACTCATCGTAAGATATAAAATTATTATTAGTAGCTAAAAATATTGTTCCCTCAGACTCATCAACAACTACACTTGCTTCAGCGAGGTCAGCAATTTGGTGCTCATTTTTGTTTTTCTTATTCTTTTTTTTTTTGTTTTTGAATTATTAACATTCAGAAATAATATGACTTTTCTTATAATAATATTTGCACACTACATTTCTGTATCTAGATTTTGACCTTGATTTAGACCTCTCACTATTTTATTCTTTCTTATTAGATCCTCTTACAAATAATCCTTCCCCATGGGGTGTGCTACTTTTTTCAGTAGTATCTCAGTCTATCTGTTTCTTTAATTTTAAGATAGATTTAATTTCTCTATAAAAGATATTATCGTTTTCATAAAGCATAGTATCTCTAATAAGCTTAAATAATTGGGATAAAAAAATAAGTAATAAGACGACTTGATCTTCATCATTAAATTCAGCATCCATATTACTCAAATACATATGAGAAGAATCAAATGCATCAAGATGTGAGAGTATAGAAGTACCTTCAACCATACGACATGTGTAAATTTTTTGTTTTAGGTAAATCTATTTTCCACTGTCCTCTTTATATACAAGCTTTTAGTTTTTCCCACACACCTTTCATTGTGATTTCTGTAGATACTTTACGTAAAATCTCATTTGAGAGATTTAGAATGATAGCTGATTTTATCTTTTTGTCTATGATGGCAAACTCTAAATTCGTCACGCTTTCTGTTTTTTTCTCCTTTCCTTCAAGTGTCATATCTGGGTAATCCTAAATTAGGATAACTTTCATCTTTAATTACCACATCCCAAAGTTTGCACTTTGATTGAATTTTTCAACATAAGTCTTTATTACAGTCATTTTGGCTACTTAAAATAATCTTGTTAGATCCGACTTTGATATCAATTTGTTAGGATCGAGAACTCAATTATTGCGGAACTTAGCCAAACTATGTTATAATGACAGTAACAAAAATAATAACTGTAATTAAATAAAATAAAAAATACACAAATTTAACGTGGTTCGACCAATGTGACCTACATCCACAAGCAGAGAGGAGCAATTTCACTATATCAACAAGAGTACAATAGAGAAAGTATAAAAATTAAAGTAGCTACCTAATCTATAATATATTAAAAGTGTGAAGACCCCTAGAAGAGTGATTTGAACTTTTTTTCCTTCATAAAAAGACTCTGTATTAGATAAAATTTTCTTTTCACTTATTTTCTTTAATTATTATTTATTTTTATAATATTTAAAATTAAGAAGTCCTAAAATATTTTCGTAAGGGAGTAATATATTTTAAAAATTGAAGAGTCCTAAATTATTTGGTAAGAAAAAATATGTGGTAATAAATATTAGGAGAATTAATATTTAAGGAGTTCTAAAATATTATGGTAAGAAGGAGAAATATTTTCTCAAATTAAAAATTCAAACCTAATAATATTCTTTTTACAAGACTTTTCTATTCAACGTTAAAAACTAGATTTACAATCGAATACCATCCAATACTCATCATATTATAAGAAGAAAAATAATCATCTCATCGATTAATGAACACTTATTATTGTAGTTTTTAAAAATATATACCAAAACCACAATAATTTGTTCTTTTTATATTCAAAGATTATAGTTAACGTGATATGTACGTGCAAACAAGGTACACTTAACTAGTTAACCAAAATATCCCAAAAGAACAATCTTACAAGATCACTCCAAAAGAAGAGCTCACACACGTGTTTCCCAACACCCACTCTCTAACTAAAGACGCTAACAGAAAAAGGAAGAAGAAATACAAGAAAATGAAAGAAAACTATGGAAAAATGATATGTTATGAATGAGAAAAAAGTCCCTATTTATAGAGATGAGAATGGATTTGTTGATGTTGTCTGTGATGCTAATAGAAGATGTAATTTTCAATATTTTTACATGAAAGAAGAAATATTCAACTACCAAAATCTTGACAACTGATTATTTTGATAATGACAACAAACAACCTTCCTTAAATATTGAATTGACTTTTACCAAATGTGAAGGAGAGAAAAAACATAAGTACACATTACAATGTTTTCCTAAGAATTAAAGAGAATGACCAACTTCAATTCCCAATCACCAATGACAACATAAAAGTTGTGATCTTTCTAAAATAATTGCTTTCCATATATTTTTATTTCTAATTATTTTAACTTTTTGTTGAAAGTTATTTAAGTTTAGAGCTCTCACCTTTTTTTCCATACAAAACTGAGGGTGAGGGAAAGAGATTGCTTGGCAGAGAATCAAATCCTCACCAATAAAGTAAAATTTCAAGTAGTCAATCAACTGAACTACGAATATTTCCCAGCTCCTCGCATTAGATTGTTCCTTGTCTTATTTATTTATTGATTAATGTAAGATATGTTTATTAAAGATTACCAGTGCATATGGATGAAGTGGAAGCAGCCGATAACAGACTATGGTTGTTGTTTTATTGCTTAAGTCTATTGCATTGTCCAATAGTGCAGTAGTTAGTTAGTTGCAAGTAGTTAGTTAGTTATACCAACTTGCCAACTAGGACACTACAAGTTGAGAAACTTCTAGATGTTTCTAGATACTTTGTACAAACTCTATAAATAGACTCTAAGTCAGCTAAGGAGTAACTGTAACTTTTAATTCTCATTATCACATCAATAAACACTTTGATCTTCTTCTTATTCCTCTTGTGAATTATTCCAGCTATGAAGTAGTGTGAGTATACACGTTATGTAAAAAATTTTATCATGGTATCAGAGCCCACGGTTATTGTAACTACAATGCTGATTGAGATACAACTTCAGTAGAGTTTAGATCTCTGAGTTTCTGATTGCATAGCAAGTCAGAGCTGAGAAAAGCTTTATTGGTTAGATATCTCTGCTCAATTACAGTTCTTTTTTAGTTGTTTCTTAATTACCTAGATCAGTTGTGTTAATTGATAAAATTAAGCTATAGATCAGTGTGAAATTCAGAAGATTGTTAGTTAAAATAGCACCTAAATAGATTCTAGTAATCCACTGTATATTAAACCTTCAGAAGTATCTGTTGCAACTTTAATCCTAGTCAAGTTAACTTGTTCAAAGAATTATGGTTTTTGGAGTCATTCAATGAGAACAGTATTGTTAGGAAAATAAAAATTTGGCTTTGTAATTGGAGCTTGTAGCAAGAGAAATTATTGAGAAGAATTGCATGAGCAATGGGAAACCTGTAATGCAATTGTACTTTTATGGCTGATGAGCTCTGTTAGTGCAGAGTTATTAACTAGAATTATATATACAACTAGTGCATTTGAGGTATGGGAGGATTTAAAGGAGAGATTTGACAAGGCTAATCGAATGAGATTGTATCAACTGCATAGAGAGATCAGTACTTTGTCCCAAGGAACAGATTCTATGGCAACTTACTTCACAAAGCTAAAAAATTTATGGAATGAGTATGATGCTATGATTTCCACTCCATCATATACTTGCCCAAAATCAAAGGAATATGTAGATCATATGTATAAGTTAAGGTTGATTCAATTTCAAAGTGGACTTAATAACTCATATGACTCAACTAGAAGGCAGATCCTACTAAAGGGAATTACACCTATACTAAATCAGGCATATACCATGATTATAGGGGATGAGATGCAATATTTGACTAATGTGGTTGTAATCACTGTGAAATCAGATCTTATTTCTATGCAGGTAAATAGAGGACCTGATCCAAGCTATGCATCTTAGTTTAGTGTTTATTCAGTTGGGAGTAAGATTCAGCACCGAGAGAACCTGTGGATAGGGGCATTCCTACCAGCAAAGGGTTTGACCCTTTGTAGCAATCCTTGCATTATAGAACTACGTAGCCATCGTAGGTTGAGGTATATTTCTACCAAACTAGAGATGTTACATCTCATACGAGTTTTCCTGCCAGCAAGGGTTGATGAAAGAGCTTCCTATCAGAGAGGATTAACTCACAGTTATCTTTTCCCGTGGCACGGTATTGACACCCTTCCAACTGAGATTACAGATTACACCCTAATCTATTCAGAAATGGGCATGTCAGTTAGATGATTACCTTCCACAGTCTCTATTTCAGTCTTCAGTATAGAACTTAGTTTAGTTTTACAGAATCAGGACAATCAGATATAGTCACTCAGTTCATTATGAAACTCAAAATAGTTCCACAGGATCAGGACTGTCAGATACAATCATTCAGCTATCAGTAATACAGTATCAGTAAACTCAGATATCAGTAAATCAAAAATTCTAAACTCAGTATCCAATGTTATCACGACCTCAGTTACAATTTACGTATTCATACATGTACTTTCATTCAGTTATACTCATGTTATTCAGTCAGTATTATTCATGCATATGAACCCATGCATCTTATCCTACCTCACTTAGCATACTAGTACATTCAAAGTACTGACGCATACCTTTCTTTTGTGCTATGATGTCTTATATCGTAGGTTCAGACGCACGGGCTCCTAATCATACTTAACAGCCCAATCCATCCTCAGCAGACTAGTGTTGAGTCCTTATAGTTTGAGGACATAATTATTACTTCAGTATCTCAATTTATCAGTTTTTAGTTGTCGGGGTAAGTTGGGTTCTTGTCCCATCAATCCCTTATTCAGATAATGGAGGCCTATCAGACTAGAGTATTTTAGATAGATGTATCAGCATTCAGTACTCATTATTTGCTTACAATTTTGGAATCTTATGGCAAGATTTCTGCCTAATTTTTGTATAAGTACTGTATTATTATTCAGTTATTGCAACAAGTATAAGTCATGGGTTAGCTTGTGGTCCCTCGGGATTATAAGCTCCGTGTAGCATCTAGGGTACAGACTCAGGGCATTACAAACTTGGTATCAGAGCCAGGTTTAATAGAGTCCTAGAAATTCTAAAAGCCACATCTAGTAGAGTCTTGTACATGGGTGTGTAGCGCGCCACACTTATGGACAGGAGCCTATAAAATGTTTTAGGAAAAGTTTCCCTTCTTTCAGTATTTAGGTCGTGCGAGTGAGCACACGCTCTAGTTAAAATCTAAGTCTAGTCTATTCACTCCTTTTCACTTATAGAACATGTCTCCCAAAATACTAATGAAAGAAGAACTGAAAATCAGTTAGCACCTTAGCCCATCCATCCAGATCCCCTGGATGAACATGTCTCCTACACTGAATTCAAAGTTGCTTTCACTACCCTAGCTCATTCCGTTATAGCCCAAAATGAATGCCCAACTACCATTCTAGCCAACCAAGTGGATAATATTGCTGCATCCAGGATTTGGGACTTCACCCGAATAAACCCTTCATGTTTTATTGGATCAAAGTCAGATGAGGACCCACGGGAATTTCTTGATCAGGTGTAGAAGGTTACAGATATTATTGGGCTGAAAGCTAGTTAGAGTGTTGAACTAGATGCATATTATTTATAGAAAGTGCCTCACTCATGGTTCAAACAGTGGAAAGTATAGAGGGCCACAGCCCATAGAATGGGAGGAGTTTGCTATTGATTTTCTGGATAGGTTCTTCCCGCTTGAGTTGAGAGAAGTGAAGGTTTTGGAATTTATAAATCTAAAGCAGGGAAACATGATGGTACAAGATTATTCTCTCAAGTTTACTCAATTATCCAGATACGCTCTTCATATGGTAGCATATATTTGATCTAAGATGAGTAAGTTTGTGTCTGGCATGTCTAATAGTGTGGTCAAAGAGTGTAGGGCTACAATGTTGATTAAGGATATGGACATATCCAGGCTTATGGTCCATGCTTAGCAGATAGAGAAGGCTAAGAATGAAGAGAAGGAGAGCGAAAACAAGAAAGCTAGAACAGGTAGTTTTAACTTCACCCAGCCTAAGTTAGAGGGGGTAATCATTCTCAGTTCTGCACAAAATCTTTAGTTCCAGATTCTTCCTCAGTCAGTGCTCCTATGCTAAAATTTAGAGACGGCAATACAGATAGAGCATCAAGCCTTAAACTCTAGGGTAGTGTTAGAAGTGCCAGAACAAATCCTCTCTGCCAGAAGTGTGGCAGAAACTATCAGGGTATCTGCAGAGCTGGCTGTGAAGTATGTTTCAGATGTAGCAAGCCAGGCCACAGAGTTAGACAGTGTCCTCAGGTGGGTTCTCAGAGTCAGCATAACTATCCCTCATCTCAGTCTGGTCGCCCAAATCAGCAGGGTGTCGCTTCCAGTGCCACCAGTAGGCAACGTCTAAATAAACTCTATGTCTTTCAGTCCCAACAGGATCAGGAAATTTCTCCTGATGTGGTCACTGGTACACCACAAGTTTATCATTTACATATTTATGCTTTGCTAGATCCAGGAGCTTCTTTATCCTTTGTAACTCTATATATAGTTGTCGACTTCAGAGTCAATCTTGAAATTCTAGTAGAGCCTTTCTCATTCTCTACCCTAGTGGGTAAATCTATCATAGCCCAGCGGGTATACAGGAACTGTCAGGTTACCATATCTTAAAAAGTCACTTCAGCAGACTTAGTCAAACAATTTTGATATCATTCTCGACATGGATTGGATTCATTCCTACTATGCCTCAGTCGACTGCAAAAATAGAATTGTCTAGTTTCAGTTTCTAAATGAGCCCATCCTAGAGTGGAGGGGTAGTACTTCAGCACTTAGCGGTCAGCTTATTTCCTACCTTAGGGCAAGTAAAATGATATTTAAGGGATATGTCTACCATTTTATTTGAGTTTAGGACTCTAGATCAAAAGCCCCTACTCTTGAGTCTGTATCAATAGCATGTGAATTCTCAAATGTATTTCCCAAAGATCTTCCCAGAGTTCCTACCGAAAGGGAAATTGACTTCGAATTAGACCATTTTCCAGACACTCAGCCCATATCTATTCTTCTATATAGAATGGCTCCAGAAGAACTCAAAGAATTAAAACAACAATTGAAAGATCTCCTAGATAAGGGATTCATCAGACCCAGTGTGTCCCCATGGGGTGCACCAGTTCTATTTATGCATAAGAAAGACGGTTCTCTCAGAATGTGTATAGACTACCGTCAGCTAAATAAAGTCAATGTCAAGAAAAAGTATCCACTTCCCAGAATTGATGTCTTGTTTGACCAACTTTAGGGTACCAGTTACTTCTCTAAGATAGACCTCAGATCAGGCTATCATCAGCTTAGAGTCAAAGAATGTGATATTTCAAAAATAGCTTTTAGAACTAGGTATGGTCACTTTGAATTATTAGTCTTGTCATTTGGTCTTACCAATGCCCCAGCAACTTGCATAGACTTGATGAACCGTGTGTTCAAGCAGTACTTAGACATGTTCGTCGTAGTCTTCATAGATGACATCCTTGTCTACTCCCGCAGTGAGCATGCTTATGCAGACCATCTCAGAATAGTATTACAGACTCTCGAAAACCATCATCTATTCGCCAAATTCAATAAGTGTGAATTTTAGCTAAGGTCAGTAGCTTTTCTTAGCCATATCATTTTTGGTAATGGCATTAGAGTTGATCCCCAAAAGACCAAAGCAGTGAGAAATTGGCCCAGACTCACTCTCCATTAGATATCTAGATTTTCTTAGGTTTGGTTGGCTATTACTAATGGTTTGTTGAGGGATTTTCATCTATTGCATCCCCTATGTCCATATTGACTCAGAAGAAGGTCAAATTCCAGTGGTCAGATTCTTGCGAGAAGAGTTTTCAGGAGTTGAAGACTCGACTCACTACAGCCCCAGTTTTGACTCTACCAGATGGTTTAGATGGCTTTATTGTGTATTTTGATACTTCTAGATTTGGTTTGGGGTGTGTTTTGGTGAAATAATGTAAGGTCATAGGCTACGCCTCTCGACAGCTCAAACCCCATAAAAAGAACTATCCTACTCATGATCTTGAGTTAGCAGCAGTAGTATTGCCTTAAAGATTTGGAGGCACTATTTGTATGGTGTGCATATAGATGTGTTCACAGACCATAAGAGCCTACAGTAAGTGTTCTCTCAGAAAGACCTAAACCTCTATAAGATAAGGTGGTTGGAGTTATTGAAGGACTACGACATGAGCATCATGTATCATACAGGTAAAGCCAATGTAATGGTTGATGCTCTTAGTAGGATGTCTATGGGTAGTGTTACTCATGTGGAAAATGGTAAGAAAAAGTTAGATTAGGAAGTTCATCAGCTTGCCTGACTAGGTATCTGCTTAGTAAATTTAACTGAAGGTAGTAAATGGGTGCAGAGTAGTTCAGAATCATCTCTGGTTTTTGAGGTAAAGGAAAAGCAGAATAGGGATCCTAGCCTAGTTTAGTTAAAAGAATCGATTAGAGATCAGAAGATAGAGGTTTTCTCCCAAGAGAGATATAGTGTATTGCGTTGTCAGGGTTGGCTATGTGTTCCAGGTGTAGATGACCTGAGATAGTAGATTCTTACATAAGCGCATGGTGCGCGTTACTCTATTCATCCAGGGGCCACTAAGATATACCATGATTTGTGGGAGATCTATTGGTTAAGTGGGATGAAGAGAGACATTGCAGAGTTTATAGCTAAGTGTTCCCACTTGGAAGTGGGAAGAAGTGAACATGGATTTTGTAATGGGTTTGCCTCGTACTCATCGTCAACATGATTCAGTTTGGGTCATTATAGACATGATGACCAAATTAGATCATTTCCTACCAGTTCATACCTCTTATTCAGCTGAGGACTATGCCAAGATCTATGTCAGAGAGGTTGTCAGATTACACGGAGTTCCATTGTCCATTATCTCAGATAGAGGTACATAGTTCCCTTCTTATTTCTAAATGGCATTACAAAAAGGTCTTGGTACCAAAGTCCACCTCAATACAACCTTTCACCCTCAGACATATGGTCAAGTAGAAAAAACCATTCAGAATTTAGAGGATATATTGCAAACGTGTGCGATAGACTTTAAATGTAGTTGGGATGACCACTTGCCTTTGATTGAGTTTGCATATAACAACAGCTATCATTCCAGCATTCAGATGACTCCATTTAAGTCGCACTATAGGAGGACATATAGGTCTCTCATTGTTTGGTTTAAAGTGGGAAAGGACATAGTGGTAGGGCACCTTAGAGAATGTTTAGTTGATCAGGGAAAGGCTTAAGACAGCTCAGAGCCAATAAAAATCCTACATAGATGTGCGGAGAAAGGATCTCGAGTTCGAGAATGGTGATTATTTTTGTTTAAAAATCTCTCCTATGAAAGAAGTGAAAAGGTTTGGCAAGGAGGGGAAGATCAGTCCTAGATATGGCGGTCCTTACTGAATTCTCAGCCGTTTTAGAAAGGTAGCTTATGAGCTTGAGTTACCTTTAGAATTAGCTTCAGTCCATCCAGTGTTCCATGTCTCCTTGCTAAAGAAAAGCATAGGTGACCAGCAGTTGTAGTCCCTGTAGGGAGTATAGTCGTTCAAAATAGCCTCTCTTATAAGAAGATTCCAGTCAAAATCCTTGATTATCAGATTCGTAGACTGAGGAATAATGAAGTCCCTCTAGTCAAAGTTCTTTGGCGGAACTAGTCCATTGAGGAAGCTACTTGGGAAGCAGAAGAAGATATGTGAACCAAGTATCCTCACCTCTTCTCCGCAAACTCAGTCTCAACCCAAGGTAACAATTCTCTTTAAACTTACTCAATTTCATGCTCATATTTTCTTTATAAACTTGGTATCAGTTACCATTGCATATCCAGTCATACATTTATGTGTATATTCATGCATCAGATATGCATGTTTAGTAGAAGAGACTCAGATTATTAGCAATCCCAGTCATGCATTCATGAATCATGTTCAGTTATGTACTCATGCATCAGATATGCATCTTCAGTATGAAATTCCAGCATATCAGTAGTTTCAGTTATGAAATCATATTGCATTGGGCATATCCAGTATGTAAATTCAGTCTATCAGTATTCCCAGCTTAGTCAGTCTCATTTGAGGACCAATGTTCCTAAGGGGGAGATATTGTAAGACCCGCAAAATTCTAAGCTTGATTCAGTCTTGTAAAAGCTAATAAGGGGTCCCAGACTTAGAAAAATTCAGCTAAGTGTTCATACTTAGAGTTATTTTAGCCTTCGTAAGTTGGCAATCCTTTTTCACGACCCTTTTGACCTTTAAATATTAATTTTTAGGTTAATTCAAGATCAGGAATGTCAATAGGTGTTCTCAGAAAAGTTTTAGATTTTTCGGACTTCGTTAGAGGCACGTTTTGAAGTCCAAACCAGTGGATCGATACGATCTCGACGCGCTGCATCGCCTATCGCGTTGATGAGTATTTTTTCCCATCTCCCAGTGCAAATTCTAGTGAGCCAATGCAGACTCGACGTGGTGCATTGGCCATCGTGTCGATGCCAATGATGCAGTCGTTGTTTTATACATCACTAGTCCAGTTTTCAATAATTAAAACCTACATTCGGAGGGGTAAATGGGTCTTTTGCCATCTTAAATCAGCCCTCAAAACATGTAATTAAGTCATCCAAAAGGCAAAATTTACTCATTATCTCTAGCATTTTTCAAGAACAAACCATAGTTCATCACATTCAAGAATCCAAGTTCCAAGGAAATCCATCAATCTTTTAGAATTCAAGCTTTAAGGTATGTCAACTGTTCATTCAAGGGATGTCAAGTGTTCATTCAAGGGTCCCTTCCACCCTTGGAGTCCAAAAAACTCTTTTGAACTTTAAGTAAATTAATTTCATGATTTCCATGATTTGGATTCAAGTGTATTCATGATTATAATGCTGATTGAGTTTTTACTCCATGATTAAGTGCAAGATTTATGTAAAAACAATTATTATGTATGTAGTATCATGTGAATTCATGTTAAAGCCTTGAAATTGTGATGCTCATATGTTGATTAGTACTATGTGCATATACAGTACCTTCCAAGTGTTTGACGAGTTGTTCATGTGAATTAAATAGTGAGATTATATCATGTTAGCATGTATACTAGTTCATTCCATTCAAGTTTTTGATAAAATGCATCTATAGGTTCATTATGAACAAGTGTGCATTTCTATGCTATGAAAGGTCGTGTGATGCTTTACTTTTTATGCTATCGAGTCCTGGGGGTATTTAATACTCGAGAATTTAGTTGTTTACCTAGAGCCAGTGTCAGTTATAGAATAATCTCAGTCATGTCATAATCAGTAGTACTATCAGTCAGTTATAGAACTCAGGAAAAACTCAGTATCATTCTATTCCAGTTTAGTACTTAATTTAAACCTCAATAAATTCAGTCAATTAAAAGAATTCAATAGTATTCCATCAGTCAACGGAAATCAGTGAACTCAGTTCAGTTTAGTTAGATAGTATAATTAGTAACAGTTCAGTCAAGCCTAGTATGAACTAGGAATCACTTCAGTGTCTATTCAGTTGAGGGTAGGATTCAGCACCGAGCGAACCCAGGAATAGGAGCATTCCTGCCAGCAGAGGGTTTGACCCTTAGTAGTAATCCCTGTGTTATAAAACTACGTAGCCAGCATACGTTGAGGTATCTTCCTGCTAAACTAGGGTTGATATATCTCATACGAGTTTTCCTGCCAGCGAGGGTTGATAAAAGAGCTTCCTGTCAGAGAGGGTTAACTCACAGTTATCCTTACCCATGGCCTGGTACTCACACCCTTCCAACTGGGGTTACTGGTTTGACCCCAATCTATTCAGAAAGGGGTATATTGGTTAGATAATTACCTCCTACAGTCTTAATTTTAGTCTTCAGAATAGAACTCTGTTCAATTTTATAGAACCAAGACTGTCAGATACAGTTACTTCATTCAGTATAGAACACAGAATAGTTCTACAAGATCAGGACTGTCAGATACAGTCATTCAGCTATCAGTTATATAATATCAGTAAACTCAGATATCAGTAAATCAAAAATTCTAAACTCAGTATCCAGTGTTATCACGACCTCAGTTACGGTTTACGTATTCATGCATGTACTCTCATTCAATTATGCTAATGTTATTCAGTCAGTATTGTTCATGCATATGAACCCATGCATCTCAGCCTATCTCACTTAGCATACCAGTACATTCCAAGTACTAATGCATACCTTTCTTTTATGCTATGATGTCTTATATCATAGGTTTAAATGCACGGGCTCCCGATCATACTTACCAGCCCAATCTATCAACAACAGACTATTGGTGAGTCCTCATAGTTCGAGGACATAATTATTACTTCAGTATCTCAGTTTATCAGTTTTTAGTAGTTGGGGTTAGTTGGGGGCTTATCCCATCAATCTCTTATTCAAACAGTAGAGGTTTATCAGACTAGAGTATTTTAGATAGATGTATCAGTATTCAGTACTTAGTATTTCTTTATAGTTTTGAACCTTATGGTAAGCGTTTCACCTAATTTCTACATAGTTACAGTATTATTATTCAGTTATTACAGCAAGTACCAGTCATGGGTTAGCTTGTTGTCCCTCAGGATTATGAGCACCGTGTAGCATCCAGAGTACAGACTCGGGGCATTAAGATTCAAGGCTAGACTAGTAGCCAATGTCTATAGCTAACGGAAGGGGTTGGACTATCATGATACTTTTTCACTTGTTGCCGAAATGGTAACTGTTAGGTGTGTTGTTGCTCTAGCAGTGTCGATGGGATGGTGTTTTTACCAAATAGATTCTTATAATGCTTTCTTGCAAGGTGACCTAGATAAGAAAGTATACATGTAACTACCTGAAGGTTTTCAACAGGAAGGACAACATAAGGTTTGCAGGTTACTGAAATTATTATATAGGCTTAAACAAGTATCAAGGCAATGGAATATCAAACTCGCTTCATCCTTGTTGAAGGCTAGTTTCACTCAAAGCACATATGACTATTCTGTATTCACCTTAAAAGAAGCAAGAGAAATGCTGCTCATTCTAGTCTATATGGATGATTTGCTTATAACTGGTGATAATGAGATTATGATCAAAGAAGCTATGTCAACACTACATCAACAGTTTAAGCTGAAAAACTTAGGTGAGTTTAAATATTTCTTAGGTATTGAAATGTTAAGATCAAAGTAGGGGATTATTATGAATCCAAGGAAGTACTTTCTTGAGTTTATTTCAGAGATTGTCCTTGCAGGTGCAAAACCTACACCCACACCATTAGAATCCAATATTAAACTGACTTATATGGAGGTTGATGAAGCGGCTATAATAACTAATGATATGGTTCTAAGAGATGCATCTGTTTATCAGAGACTGATTGGAAAACTTATATATGTTACAATCACAAGACCTGATATTTGCTATGCAGTCCAGACTTTGAGTCAATTTATGTAACAACCTAAGAGATCTCACTTAAAGGCTGCATACAGGGTTGTTAGATATCTGAAAGGGTTAGTAGGGCAAGGTATTTGGATGAAGACACAGGGAAATATAGATCTAACCTGCTGGTGTAATTCTGATTGGGCTGCATGCCCTAACACTAGAAGATCTATCACTGGGTATATGATACAGTTTGTAGGCTCACTAGTATCATGGAAATCTAAGAAGCAACACACAGTTTCTAGTAGATCAGCTGAGGCTGAATATAGAAGCATGGCTTCAGAAATGGAAGAGATAACTTGGTTGGAAGGATTATTCTCAGAACTAGGAGTCCTTATTCATAAGCCTATCACAGTATTGAGTAATAGCAAATCAACTATTCAATTGGCAGCTAATCTTGTATTCCATGAAAGAACCAAACACATAGATATTGATTGTCATTTAAGTAGGGACAAGATCAAGGATGGATTAGTCAAGAAAGTCTGTGTGCCTACACAGCATCAAGTGGCAGATATATTGACCAAGATCTTAAGTCATGAGCAACATTTTTATATTCCTATCAAGTTTGGTGTACTAAACATTTTGCACTGTTCAGCTTGAGGTGGAGTGTTAAAGATTACCAACCATATGGATGAAGTGTAAGCACCCGATAACAGACTATGGTTATTATTTTATTGCTTAAGTCTGTTGGATTGTCCAATGGTATAGTAGTTAGTTAGTTGCAAGAAGTAGTAAGTTATTTATAACTTGCCAGGTAGGACACTACATATAAGACCCCACAAAATTCTAAGCTTAACTCAGTCCATTAGAGCGTGAGAAGGGTCCCAGACTTAGAAATTTCAGCTAAGTGTTAGGACTTAGTCTTTTCTAAAGCCCTCGAACATTGAGAAATTTATTTATGACCTTACCAACCACAGGGAGCTAGTGTTTAAGTTGATTCGTGATTGAAAATGTCAATAATACATCCTGGGTGAGTTTTGGAATTTTGGACAAGCGTAAGGGCGTGTTTGGAATTCAAAAATAGTGACTCGAGGCGATAAACCTGTGGCACCCTACCCAAAGCGGTGCTCCAGCGCCCACGGTGCCTCGCTTAGAGCGGCGCTCCAAAGCTTGTGGCGCCCTAGCTAGTTCGACTCATGTATTTTCCTGCAATTATGTTATGTGTATTTAAGGGCAAATGGATCATTTTTCCTTCGCTTAATAGGTCCATAACACTAGATTAAATCCCCAAATAGCATAATAGCTCATCCCTTTCACAAAATCCTCTCAAGAACAAGCCCTAGCTTCATCAAGTTTAAGAACCAAGCCTCAAGAACTCACCCCAATATCCACGAAATTAATAAGCAAGGTATGTTAAGTGTTCATCCAAGGGTTTCCTTCCACCCTTGGAGTTCAAGAACCCTTTTTAAAAATGCAAGTTAATAGTTTCATGAATTACATATACCAATTGGGTTGTTTTTATGTTCATGTTTTGTATGGGTTTCAATCCACGATTTAACTGTAGCTGTCATGAATATAAGACACCATGTATGTAATTGTTGTAATCCCCACGTTGAAACCCTTGAATTGTGAATTGATGGTTATAGTCATGATGCATCAACATATTATTCATACTCAAGTACAAGATTATGCCTACTAGGTGTTTGACAAAATGTCTAAGTGAATAAATTATGCATTTTGATCCATTGGTTATCTTAACAATGAATTCATGCTAGGACTACATGTTTAAAAATTACTTCCATGTCAAATCTATGCCTTGTAAGCATTTAGTGGAATGTCCATATGATTGGAATAGTGAGATCATGATGTGTTAGCATGTTTTTCCATTCAGGAAAAAGTCCAACCATTTGTCAAAATGCCTTAGTGAATGTATTGTGGACATTTGATTATCATTATATTTTCAAGAATCTCCATGTCTCATTATTATTGATGTTATAGATTCCTGGGGGTATTCAATACCCGACAATCTAGTTGTATAACTAGAATTTTAGTAGCTGAAGAATAGTTTTAGTAATGTCACGAGTAGTAGAATTTAATCAGTTAACAAAACTCAGTAAACTCAGTCAGTTAGCAGAACTCAGTGAACTCATTCCAATTTAGTCAATCAACACAATCAGTGTCAGTTCAGTCAAGCCCAGTACAGTTTAGAAATTAGTTCAAGGTCCATTCAGTTAGGCCGAGAAAATCTAGGGATGGAGGCATTCCTAACAAAGAGGGTTTGACCCTTAGTAGCAATCCCTGTTTTATAGAACTACGTAGCCAATAAAGGTTGAGATATCTTCCTTCCAGATAAGGGTTGATATCTCTCGTACGAGTTTTCCTGCCAGCGAGGGTTGATAAAAAAACTTTCTGCCAAAGAAGGTTAACTCACAGCCATTATTAGTATCCCTTGGCAAGGTGCTAACACCCTTCCAACTGGGGTCACAGGTTGGACCCCAACTCAGTTTATAATCGGGGTATGTTGGTTAGATGAACACTTCCACAGTTTCAGTTTCAAACTCAGTATAAAACCTCAGTTTATTTTTAGAATCAGGACTGGCAGATACAATCATCTAGCTCAGTATATAAATTAATTTAGTTCTACAAAATCAGGATTTTCAAAAATAGTCACTCAATTAATAGTAATACAGTATCAGTAAACTCAGATATTAGTCATTTAGATTTCAGAACTTATTATCCAGTGTTAATGAAATCTTAGTTACAGTATACGTAGTTATGTGCATAGTATTGCATAATCAATAATTATAGTAATTTTAGATATATATGTACTCTCATTCAGTAATGTTCATGCTATTCCATTAGTTATTGTTCATACATTTAAACCCATGCATTCATCCTTACCTCACCTACCATACCAGTATATTTAAAGTACTGACACATACCTTTGTTTTGTGCTATGATGTCTTATATCATAGGTTCAAACACACGGGCTCCTGATCGTACTTAGCAGCCTAAATTATCAGCAGTAGAGTTAATAATGAGTCCTCATAGTTTGAGGATAGAGTTGCTATTTCAGTATTTCAGCATTCAACTTATTCAGTAGTCAGAGTTAGTTGGGGGCTTGTTCCATCAGCTCCATATTCAAATAGTTAGAGGCTTTCAGGATAGAGTATTTCAGACAGATGTTTAGTTTACAGTATTAATTTTTCATTATTCAGCATTTGATTTCAGTTTTGAACCATATGGTAATTTTTGCCTAATTTCCACATTATATAGTATTATTTTTTAGTGATTACAGTAGGTACCAATCATGGGTTAGCTTATTATCCTTCGAGATTATGAGCATCGTGTGGCATTTGAGGTGCAGACTCGGGGCATTACAAACTTAGTATTAGAGACTAAGGTTTAATAGAGTCCTAGAAAGTCTGAAAGTCGCGTTTAGAGAGTTTATGTATGGGTGTGTTGCGCGCCACACATATGGACAAGAGGCTATAAGGCATTTAGGATAAGTTTTCCTTCTTTCAGTATTCATGTCATGCGAGTGAGCATGAGCTTAATTTAAACTCTCAGTCTAATCCTTTTCTTCCTTCTATTTATAGAATATGTCTCCCAAAAAAATTAACGAAAAAAGAACTGGAAACCAACCAGCACCTCCGCCCGTTCAAGCCGATCCCCTGAATGAGCATGTGTCTCACTTCAAACTCAGGACTGCTTTCACTACCTTAGCTTATTCATTAGTAGCCCAGAACAATCAGCTTGCTACAATCCTATCTAGGCTTATGACTCAAACTCCATAAGTGAGGAGAAGAGAGGTAGGAAGAGAAGGACAAAGAATAAGAGGGCAATAATTCCAAGGTCGAAGAGTGGTTGAACAAATCCTCCTATGCAAAAATATGGTAGAAACTATCAGGGTATGCATAGGGTTAGTAGTAGTTTATGTTATGGATATGGCAATCAAGGCCATAGAATCAGAGATTATCCTCAGTCAGGTTCGTAGAGTCAGCATATCTATCTCTCATCTCAATCCGATCACCCGAATCAGTAGGGTGCCACTTCCAGTGCCACCAGTGGGCAACGCCCAAATAGACTCTATACACTTTAGTCCCGACAGGATCAAAAAAGTTCTTCTTATGTGGTCAGTGGTACGTTATAAGTTTATCAGTTACATATTTATGCTTTGCTAGATCCAGTATCTTCTTTGTCCTTTGTAACTCTTTATATAGTTGTTGACTTTAGAGTCAGTCCCAAAATTCTAGTAGATCCCTTCTCAATCTATACACCAGTGGGTAAATCCATCATAGCCCGACGGGTATATAGGAACTGTCCAGTTTTGGTATCTCAGAAAGCCACTTCAGCAGACTTAGTAGAATTAAAGATGATAGATTTTGATGTCATTCTCGACATGGATTGGCTTCATTCATGCTTTACTTCAGTTGATTACAGAAATAGAATTGTCCATTTTCAATTTTTGAATAAACCTGTCCTTGAGTGGAGTACTTCAACACTTAGGGGTCAGCGTGTTTTCTACCTTAGGGTGAGAAAAATGATATCTAAGGGGTGTATTTATCATCTTTTTTGAGTTAAGGATTATAGTTTTGACACTCCTAGGCTTGAGTTAGTTTCAGTAGTAAATGAATTCTCAGATGTGTTCCCTGATGATCTTCCTGGAGTCCCTCCCAAAAGGGAAATTAACTTTGGAATAGACCTTCTTCAAGATACACGCCTACCTTTATTCAGCCATACAAAATGGCCCTAGCAGAACTTAAAGAATTAAAAAAATAGTTGAAGGATATCCTATATAAGGGATTCATCAGATCCAGTATGTCTCCTTAGGGTGTACCAATTCTATTCGTGCATAAGAAAGACGGTTCTCTCAGAATGTGTATAGACTATTGTCGGTTAAATAATTCGCGGTCAAGAACAAGTATTCGTTTCCTAGATTTAATGACTTATTTGACCAGCTTCAGGGTGCCAGTTACTTTTCTAAGATAGACCTCAGATCAGGCTATCATCAGCTCAAAGTCAGAGAATATGACATTCCAAAAACAGCTTTCAGAACTCGATATGGTTACTTCAAATTCTAGTCATGTCCTTTGGTCTCACTAATAACCCAGCAGCTTTCATGGACTTAATGAATTGCATGTTTAAGCAGTACTTGGGCATGTTCGTTATAGTCTTCATTGATGACATTCTTGTCTATTCCCATAGAAAGAATGATCATGAAGATCATCTCATAATTGTACGTCAGTTTCAGTTATCATGATATTTATTCATGTCTTACATGTTAGCTCTATGATCATAGCTCATATTCGTACAAGTTAGCAAAAATCATGTACGCTTACAGTCCCTAGTTTAAGAGCTCCAGTTCACTCAGTGTTACGAATCGTGTTCCATGAATACAAAAACTAAAGACTCAGGTCATGCAGCTTATGACTCATGTACTCATGTCAGCTTATGCTTTATAGTATGCTCAATTCCCATGACTCATGCTACACTTCTAACAATCAGCTAAATTTAGATTATGTCATGTATATCCTCAGTTTAAATTTCTTGATAAATCCATTATGTTGATATTCTATTCCTTAGGCCTCAGTTAAGTGTCAAGTTTGGTATAGTGTCCATTCATGCTTCAGGACCTCATGTTTTAACCTTTTAGTGAAACTCTCCTTATGGAATGATGTAGTAATGAGCACTTGATTAGATGGGAGAGAATAAATATTTTATGTTAAGAAAAGGTTGTTGTATGCTTATTTTACACGAGGCTGTAGTTATGAAGATAGGCTTGAATGGCATGGTGGTGTGTAAGTGGATAAATGCATTTCGCGTGGTAAGTGGCTAGTAGGAGGTTGTATTTAGTTGTTTAAGGGAAATCAGAATTTTTCATGAGATGAGAAGTTGAGAAATGTGAGTGTCTATTTAGATACTTAATTTATGTCAGTCTTCATCACGTAGTTATTAGAACTCATTTATAGTCTCAGTTCACCATTCAGTTCAAAACTCAGTTCAGCATTCAGTTCAAAACTCAGTTCAATCTTAGGTTTAATTGACCATGGCATACAATTATCAGTTATTCAGTTATCAGTATTTCAGAATCATGTTATACTCTTGGTCCAGCATTCTCCAATAATACAGCTTGCACGTATTCATGCTCAGTATCTTATATTGCTCAGTCAGTCCTTACCTTATATGCATAATACTCTATAATTTTGGTCCAGACTAAGTACAGTTCAATCTTACACGACCAGTATTTAGCTATCATCCATTTAATCAATTAAGTTAGTATGTTTATGCATTCGCGCTCAATGCCCATGTAAATATTTTCAATAGTCTCAGGTGAAGCATCGTACTAAGGTGGAGAGTATAGTATAGTTGAGAGAGTATTCGAGAAATATGTCTAAGCTTGAAAATTTGTAGTTGCAGTTCTTAAGGCTTAGTCACTCTATCTTAGATGAGTTTCATAGGCCTTACCTCATATTATAGAATTCTAGCCAGGGAGTGATTTCCTATTAGATGTTTTATTCAGCCCACGCCAGATTTCCTTGCTCCCTAAAGTCAGTAGAACTTTATGGAAAGAGTGTCAAGAAATACTCCAGTTTAGTATAAGTTTTCAGTATGATTTAGTTCGTAAGGCCAACAATTCAGTTTAGCAGTCAAGCGGACAAGTTCGTATGGTTTTCCATCTTTCCATCTAGTCATACTATCCGAAGTCTCATAAATGTAACTATTCCAAGATGGAGCAACCAGGTAGTTGTGAGTTCTGCCCAGTTCATGTATCATGCCTCAGTTTTAGATCCCAAATATTCAGTCATGATTCAGTTCATGTTTGTAGGTGCCTTATACATCATCCCAATCTTTCCTTAGTAGCTCAGCCAAGTCAGTATCTTTTAGGGGACGTATTATCCCAAGGGGAAGATGCATTATAATCCCTCGAGCTTTCATGACCTAAATCTTTCATTTTTTTTTCACATAATGAATCTAGTTTAGAGTATTAGGTACTCAAAGTGGACCGTCAAGTTCCAATCTCAGCCATAAGCCATGTATTCAGGGGCTCAGTTCAGTTCATGATATTCAGTTCATGTATCACGTTTAAGGCTCAATTATGTTCTCATATTAGCTTTCATACGTGTTTAGTAAATGATCTTGAGTTTGAGATCGGTGATTTTGTATTCTTAAAAATCTCTCCCATGAAGGGAATGAAGAGGTTCGACAAGAAGGGAAAAGTTCAGTCCTCGATATATCGGTCTTATAGAATTCTCGGTCATTTTGGAATGATAGCTTTCGAGCTTAAGTTCCCTTCATACCTAGATTTAGTGCATCCAGTATTCTACGTCTCCTTGCTAAAGAAATCTATTAGAGACCTAGCAGTCATAGTTCCCTTAGAGGGCGTAGAAATTTAGAATGATTTCTCTTTTGGAGAGATTCCAGTCCAAATCTTTGATCATCAGATTCGCAAACTGGGGAACCAAAAAGTTCCCTCAGTCAAAGTTCTTTGGTGGAATCAATACGTTGACGAAGCACTTGGAAAGATGAAGAAGATATGCGAATCAAGTATCCTCACCTCTTCTCCGTAAACTCAGACTCAGCTTGAGGTAATAGTCCTTATTAGATTTACTCAGTTTCATGTTCAGTTATAGTTATAAACTTGGTATTCCTTATCGTTGCATATTCAGTCATGCATTCATGAATCAGTTCAGTCATGTACTCATGCATCAGATATGCATGTTCAATATGAAAACTTAGCTTAAGGGTAGCTTCAGTCATGTATTCCATGCATCAGACATGCATGTTTAGTGGGTAAGCTCAATATATCAGTATTCTCAGCTTAGTCAGTCTCATTCGAGGATGAATGATGCCAAGAGGGAGATATTGTAAGACCCCATAAAATTCTAAGCTTAACCCAGTCCCTTAAAGCATGAAAAGGGTCCAAGACTTAGAAATTTCAACTAAGTGTTCAGACTTAGTCTTTTCTAAAGCCCTTGAACTTTGAGGAATTTATTTATGACTTTTTCAACCTCAGTGAGCTAGTTTTTAAGTTGTTTCATGGTCGAGGAAGTCAATAGTACATCCCAAGTGAGTTTTGAAATTTTTGGACAAGCGTAAGGGCTTGTTTGGAATTCAAAAATAGTGGCTTGAGGTGATAAGCCCGCGGTGCTCGGCCCAAAGCGGTGCTCCAGAGCCTGTGGCGCCTCTCCTAGGGTGGCGCTCCAGAGCCCGTGGCACCCTAGCTAGTCCAGACCATATATTTTCCTGCAGTTATGCTCCGCGTCTTTAAGGGCAAATGGGTCATTTTCCCTTCACCCAATAGGCCCATAACACGGGATTAAAGCCTTAAATATCATAATTGATCAACCTTTTCACAAAATCCTCTCAAGAACAAGCCCCAGCTTCATCAAGTTCAAGAATCAAGCCTCAATAACTCACCCCAATCTCCACAAAATTAACAAGCAAGGTATGTTAAGTGTTAATCCAAGGGTTTCCTTCCACTCTTGGAGTTCAAGAACCCTTTTCAAAATCTCAAGTTAATAGTTTCATGAATTATATGTTCCAATTGAGTTGTTTTCATGTTGATGTTTTGTATGGGTTTCAATCCAAGATTTAATTGTAGTTGTCATGAATATAAGACACCATGTATGTAGTTGTTGTAATCCCCATGTTGAAACTCTTGAATTGTGAATTGATTGTTATAGTCATGATGCATCAACATATTATTCATGCTCAAGTACAAGATTATGCCTCCTAGGTGTTTGACAAAATGCCTAAGTGAATAAATTGTGCATTGTGATCCATTGGTGATCTTAATGATGAATTCATGCTTGGACTGCATGTTTAAAAATTACTTCCATATCAAATCTATCCCTTGTAAGTGTTTGATGGAATGTCCATGTGATTGGAATAGTGAGATCATGATGTGTTAGCATGTTTTTCCATTCAGGAACAAGTCCAAACATTTGTCAAAATGCCTTAGTGAATGTATTGTGGACATTTGATTATCGTTATATTTTCAAGAATTGTCATATCTCATTATTATTGATGCTATCGAGTCCTGGGGTTATTCAATACCCGACAATCTAGTTGTTTACCTAGAATTCCAGTAGCTGCTGAATAGCTTCTGCAATGTCACGAGTAGTAGAATTCAATCTATTAACAAAACTCAGTAAACTTAGTCAATTAGCAGAACTCAGTGAAATCAGTCCAGTTCAGTCAGTCAACATGATCAGTGTCAGTTCAGTCAAGACCAGTACGGTTTAAAAATCAGTTCTGGGTCCATTCAGTTGAGAGTAGGATTCAGCACCGAGAGAACCTAGGGATGGAGGTATTTCTAGCAGAGAGGGCTTGACCTTTAGTAGCAATCCCTGTGTTACAGAACTACGTAGTCAGCGTAGGTTAAGATATCTTCCTTCCAGATAAGGGTTGATATATCGCATATAATTTTTCCTGCTAGTGATGGTTGACAAAAGACTTCCTTCCAGAGAGGGTTAACTCACAGCCATTGTTAGTATTCCTTGGCAAAGTGCTAACACCCTTCCAACTGGGGTCACAGATTGGACCCCAACTTAG
>NC_061116.1:188215259-188227717 GCF_002878395.1 Capsicum annuum
GTGCTAACACCCTTCCAACTGGGGTCACAGATTGGACCCCAACTTAGTTTATAATCGGGGTATGTTGGTTAAATGAACACTCCCACAGTTTCAGTTTCAGACTTAGTATAAAACCTCAATTCAGTTTCAGAATCAGGACTGTCAGATACAGTTATCCAGCTCAGTATAGAACTCAGTTTAGTTCTATAAAATAAGTACTATCAGAAACAGTCACTCAGTTAACAGTAATACAGTATCAGTAAACTCAAATATCAGTCATTCAAATTTTAGAACTTATTATCCAGTGTTAATGAAATCTCCATTACAGTTTACATAGTTATGTGCATAGTATTGCATAATCAATAATTATAGCAGTTTTAGGTATACATGTACTCTCATTCAGTTATGTTCATGCCATTCAATCAGTTATTGTTCATGCATATGAACCCATGCATTCAGTCTCACCTCACCTAGCATACCAGTACATTCAAAGTATTGATGCATATATTTTTTTTGCACTATGATGTCTTATATCATAGGTTCAGACGCACGGGCTCCTGACCGTACTTAGCAGCCCAGATTATCAGCAGCAGAGTTAGTGGTGAATCCTCATAGTTCGAGGACAGAGTTGTTATTTTAGTATTTCAGTATTCAACTTATTTCAGTAGTCGGAGTTAGTTGGGGGCTTATCCCATCAGCTCTATATTCAGACCGTTAGAGATTTTTAGGCTAGAGTATTTCAGACAGATGTTCAGTTTATAGTATTGATTTTTTAGTATTAAGCATTTGATTTTAGTTTTGAACCTTATGGCAATTTCTGCCTAATTTCTGTATTATACAGTATTATTATTCAATGATTGTAGCAGTTACCAATCATGGGTTAGCTTGTGGTCCTTCGGGATTATGAGCACCATGTGACGTCCGGGGTGCAGACTCGAAGCGTTACACTACAAGTTAAGAAGCTTCTAGATTCTTTTAGATGCTTCTAGATACTCTGTACAAACTCTATAAATATACACTAAGTCAGCTAAGGAGTAACTGTAACTTCCAATTCTCATTATCACATCAATAAACACTTTGATCTTCTTCTTCTTCCTCTTGTGATCTGTTCCAGCTATGAAGTAGTGTGAGTATACACGTTATGTAGTAGATTTTATCAATGTTTATTGTTGGGACTGAAACTTCATTGACAGTTGTTATTTGGGCTATGTCAGAACTAATGAAACATCCAATATTACGGTCGTTGGCCAAAGCACAAAACGAAGTGAGACAAGCGTTCAAAGAGAAAATAGATTTTGATGAAGACATCTTGATAAATTTCCATACCTAATGTTAGTGATTAAATAAATATTAAGGCTACATGCTCCAAGCATAGTTGATAGGATATGTGGGGAAGAAACAATTATTGACGGATACATAATACCTGCGAAGGCCACGGTACTAGTAAATACATGGGAAATGGGAAGAGATCCTGAGATTTGGGATGATGCGGAGAGTTTTATACCAGAGAGATTTGAAAATTCTCCTATTGACTATTTGGGAAACAACTATGAGTATCTCCCATTTGGCTCAGGAAAATGGATTTGTCCAGGAATGCAGTTTGGTTTTGCTAATGTTAAACAACCTCTGGCTCGACTCCTCTGCCACTTTAACTAGGGACCTCCATACGGAACAAGTCCAAAAGATACGGATATGAGTGAGAAAAGTGGATTAAGTGCAGCAAAAGAGAAAGATCTCTACTTGATTGCCAAAACAAATAAACATTTGGTTGTCATGCTCTAAATGATGAAAACGAGCAAAGAATAAATTTTTGTTTGGTCTTCTTTTTTTTCCGTCTCCCTTTATGTCTGAATTTTATTTACCCTGAAATTCTGTAATGCAAAAGCTCTTTTTTTTCTTTTAATAATGAATAAGCTCAATAATTGGTTTTACTGTTTTGGATCAAGGGTGAGACCATCGAAGAATCTATTCGATCATTTTGTATAGTATGTAATAGTATTCCACTTAATAACCTTTGAACATTGAGTTTGGAGATCATTCAGGAGGTAGGGCAATTGATTCAGGAGGTAGGGCAATTGATCTTTTGTTGGAGTACTGGCCATTTAACCCCATGCAAGTCCATGGCTATCATAAAATGATGAAAGTTAATTCTCCTACCAAATTCCATTTACTTTTCGATTATTATGTATCCCCTTCACAAAGTTTGCTAAAAATAAATAAACAAGCTCTTGATCATCTTTATAGGGCAAATTATCTATTCTGATGAAGTGTCTTCCAGAATTATCATTTGACACCATTTTTCAGACGGTCGGCAAGACTCCCGCCTTCGCCAAGAGTTTTGCGTCGCTTCCACAATAATTCCCCCATTGGAAATAAACAATGAATTGTATTGTATGTGGTGGTGGGGAGGGATTACTAAAACACTAATTTATCGAGTCAACTCACAAAAATAAAATAGACTATTGATATAGTTTGACTTGATTTGGTGCTGAAAAAAAAATGAACAATATATTTTTCAAAAAAATTTTATATACAAAAATAATAACTATGATGTAATTTATGAGTATTTCTTAAATTTTTTCTTTGTTTTTATCTTTCATCATATTATTTCAAGTTTAAACTTAAAATTTTGAATGGTCCAATAAATTTTATAACCCATAAATAATATAAAAAATTACTTATTGGAGTACTTTTTATAAAATATTTACTCTATTTTTCATTTATAGCAACGATATTATGTATTAAAAGTGAATTATGTATGCAAAATAGATGTATTAGAAGTGTATTAAAATGTATTATACTTGTTTGATAAAAAAAATGTAAATTAAAAATGAATTAAGCATGCAATATAGATATATTACACTATACACTAAAAGTGAATTGTGCATGCAATATAGAGATGTATTATAAGTGTTTTAAATATATTATGCTTGTTTTGGTAAAAAAATCTGCACGATATATAAAAAGTGAATTATGCATGCAATATAGATATATTACACAATACACTAAAAGTGAATTGTGCATGCAATATAGATGTATTATAAGTGTTTTAAATAATTATGCTTGTTTTGGTAAAAATATCTGCACGATTTATTAAAAGTGAATTATGTTTGTCTTAAATTATATAGTTATAAATGGTAATATTTTCTAAATGTTGTATATTTAGGTAAGTATGTCATAATAATATTAATCTCAAATAAAGCCCAAATTAATACTAATGCCAACAAAATATTCAATTAAATACTAGGAATAACAATTATGTTGAATATCTATTCTTTATTTTTACATAAATACATAACCTAAATATATTTTTTTATTTAATATTTAGTGTTATTTTTCTAAAAAAAAAAAACATTTGAGATGGTTGTATCTTGGGGCTTTGAGCTAAAAGTGACAAAAGAGGTTGAAAATAAGGTGTAGGTGACTCAAGTCTTAATAATTGAGTGGAGGTGACAATTACTTTATTATGGATTAAGAAAGTTGGGTAAGTTTGAGAATAGCCCACAAACAAGAAATGGAGGGAAAAGGCGCGTTTTCTCTCTTTTCATCCATTATTGTTTTCTCTCTCTTAACGATTTTTATTATTCATTTTATTCACCATCTTCTGCTTTATTATCATCATCTTCTTCTTCATTATCATCTTCATCTTTGCTGTTGTTACCGCTACTACTGCTATTTGATCAATTTCTTAGATCAAATTTTATTTCGTACATCACTTTCCACTTTGGCATTACTTCATAGGAAATATTGGTAAGTCAAATTATAATATTTAGTTGAATTTGTCATCTGGGTAAATGCTATTGTGCTGTTTTTTCAATAATAGATAGCACGCGAACATGAATGCAATATAAGAGTCATCTGTTTAAACAGATCAATCATCGGTTGCAACAGATGAGCCATTTATTGCAACGAAAAACTCATATGTTGGATTCATGTTTATGGTTCTATAGTGACGTAACATGAATCGAACAGATGGGTCATCTGTTAAAATCAGCTTCAGGAGCATAACATGAATCCCAACAGGTAAGTAATCTGTTGCGACTGATCACTTGTTGCAATTTATTTTTCAACTGTTGCAACAGATTACACATTTGTTGGGATTCATGTTACGGCAATATAAAATCACTATTAATTTTTTTTAACAAATGACTTTATTTAGGTACCACTAGTGGAAGGATCAATAACCATAGGGGTGGATTCTCATGGTCAATGGATCGAGAAGAGCAATGATATATATGGCATTGGAAGGAGGGTAAAATGCTAGAGATGATAGCTATGAAAGTCCAAAGTGATGTTTCATATGATGATTTTGTGAACTTAATGATCAACTATTGTGGACTGAATTATCAACCAGAAGAAGTCGCCATCAGCTATATGCACAGCTCCTTTGAAAATCAGAGAGTACTACCTTTCAAGATAACCGATCAGGTTTGATTGCATGCTTATCTTAGTGATTCATCTAGACCGGTGTTAAGGGTGTATATGGTTGAAAATATGAGAGAGATGAGAACCAAAATGGAGAAGAAGAACAACAGCAAGACATATTTGATGATAGGTTAGATGATCTAGACATGAATATTCCAAATGATAATCAAACACCTATGCCCGTTGATGCGACCAATATGGTGGGCAATTCTTCTCGATCAACACAGTCTGGCGATCATCAAGATGTTAAGAATGGCTTTTACAAGGGAATGTCATTCAAGGACAAGGAAGAACTATCTACTACTTTGTTTATTGCTTGCTTGAAAAAAATATTTAGAATAATGAAGGTGATTAATTCGAGCAAAGTCTTTTGCTACAAATGTGCTAATCCAAACTGTAAGTGTTAGTTAAGAGCGGTGAAGTACATAAGTCCTGATAGATTTATCATTCATAAACATGAAAAGTATCACCCATGTGGTTCTTCGGGCAAAAATCTTCACGCCACGGTAAAGGTCCTCGGTGAATATTACACAATAATAGATCCCTTCTACAAGGTTTATGGCCAATCAACTTCTTATGGGATTAGGTGTCCTAGTCAGTTATTGGAAGATATATACGGTCATGGGGATATCCAAGGATTTGGTTAGGGGGACATACGAGCATAAGTATGCACTCCTTGATGTCTACTATTATATGCTTGAGTTCACAAATCCCAGAAGTAAGACGCGTTGCATGTTGATGAAAAAAGAAGGTTCAAGTACTTTTTTGTATCCTATGGTTCTTGGATTTAAGGTTTTTCACATTTGAGAAAAGGTATAGCCATCGACGGTACCTTCTTAAGGAGTATATATAATGGAGTTCTGCTAGCGGTGGTGGCATAGGATGCGAAGAATCACATCTTTTCTGTCGCTTTTTATGTAGTAGATAAGGAATGTGATGCCTCTTATGGATATTTTTTTGAAAAACTGTAAAGCTGCGTAGAGGATACCGAAGAGTTGTGTTTTGTTTTGGGTAGGCATCCAAGTATTCCAAAGTGGGTTCAATTCTTTTCACTTTAGCTCACTTTGGTTGTTGCATCAGGCATCTTGGAGAGAACATTCGGACCAAATTCCACAATGAAAGGATCGTGACTCTTTTTTATAGAGCAGCTAAAGCATATAGTAGAGAGCATTTTATAGACCATTTGAATCAAATAGTGGATATGCATACCACGGCTGTAGAACATCTCGTACGTGTCAGTTTCGAAAGATGGAGCCGGGCATTCTGTTCAGAAAATAGGTACATTCTTATGAATTTAATGTCTTGTTTGAGTTACAATTTTAGTATGATGTCGTACTAAGTGATTCTTTTGTATTGGTACAATATTATGACGTCAAACGTAGCTGAATAGGTGAATTCATTATTTGATGATGAAAGAGAATTTCTTATCGTGGTTCTGTTTGAAATAATAAACAAGAAGTATGGCTAATTTTTTCACAAAAGGCGTGTGGAGTTTGAGGACGCGGGAACCCTAATTATTCTAGAAGCGGAAAAAATAATATCAATGATCATCAGTCTGGGGAATAGGTTATTATCTCATCAAATAGCAGATTACAAGTCAGTATCAACGGTCATGATGATATCACCACGGTCGATCTTCAAACAAGATCTTGTACATGTAGAGTTTTCGACTTGGACAAAATACCCTGTCCATATGCTATGGCAGCACTTAGAGCTCAATACGGTGCAAAATATGGAACTAAAATTTATAAGTACTCCTTACCATATTATTCGGTGGAAAAATATACAATGTCATATAGTGGGCATATTACTCTGGTGCCTCCCGAAGAATCTTGGATTATTCCTCCAGAGTTTTTGGAGAGACTAATACCTCATCCATATATTGACCCAAGCACTGTCAAACTGAGAATAAGGTCACATAATAGGAGACGTGGAGTCGGACAATCATTTTCATCAAGAAGAAACAAGTTCTCCATATGTAAGAGCGTTGGCCACAAAAGAACTACATGCTCGAATCGTAATCCACCACGATTGTTGTAATTGCAAAAACTTGTTTTGTTGTTTATTGTGAACTTTTATATTTTTAACTCATTGTTGTGAACATAAATGTTATCATTTATTACATAAAATATCTTTTTTTATAACTTGTACATCAATAAAAAGAGGCAAAACATGAACTAAATATAGCAGACCACAAAATTAATTTCAACAGATTACCCATTTATTGCAACAAATGGACATTAGCTGAAAGAACATAATACAGCTCATCAAACTGAAATGTTTTTCTCTAACAGATGTCAAATCTATCGTAACAGATGGATAATCCATTGACAGAAATCCAACTGATGACCAATCTATTCCAACAGATGGTCCATCTGTTGAAAGAACTCAAAATCTAAAACTGCTATTTCTACTGGATTTAAAATTGCTCCTTACCTCTAACCGTCGATATGTTAACATGTTTAGAAGAAGAAATAGACAGAATAAGAATTAAAAATTCAAAGTTGACCAAACATAAATTTTTCATTAAAAGAAAAATAAAATGCATTAGGTATAGATCCGATATAGAAAAATTAAAATAGATACGCGAAAATAAAAAAACACATTCTAATTATTATTATCAATATCATCAACATTATTATTGCTAGTCGGCCAATCGTCAACCGGCAGTAGCAAGACCCTCATCAACCTCTGCATTTCTCTGAACATACTTTCTCTCACGGTGAACTCTCTCTGCAAGTCGTTAACCTGACTCTAAAGTTCCCGCACGGCGTCGTGTAGAATAGCAATGTCCCAAATAGGATCAGTCATATCTATAACACACAAGAATTGACAAAAAACCTAAACACAAAAGTAAAAAAACACTCTGAATGTAATACAACATATACTACTAACTGGTAGATTTACACAAAAAAAAAAACTTACCTCAATGAGAAAGGAATTTGCTCTTTGAATAGACGTGGTTCAAGATATAATGCGAAAGATAAAATATAAGAAATAAATAAAAGTGGAGAAGAATGAAGATTAAGAAAGGACCTATTTATAGAGGATTGAATCTGAAGGTGTTAGCCAAAAAAAGCACGACTATTCAGCTTCATTATATTAATTATATTCAAACTGCTGGCTTTTTGTTTTCTATGAAAAGTTGTAACTTTTTCTTTTACATTCAAACTTCTCACCTTTTAAAAATGGTTTGAGACTTAATAACAACCGTTATTATTGATCTGTTGCAATAGATCGTCCATCTGTCACAATAGATAACCTACTGTTGTAATAGATTTATATCTGTTGCAACAGATGGTTTGTATGTGCAATAGATGAGACATCTGTTGCAATATATGGATTATCTGTTGCGATAGATAGACCATCTGTTGGAGGAGATGTTTTGATTTCTTCTAACAGTTGATTCATTAGTTTCAACAGATGGAGAATTTGATTCATCGACTATTTTGAATGTGTTAGACAAAAAGTCATGACTATTCACCTTTTTTTAATAGTCAGCACATACCTTAATTAATCCAAATTGGTGATTGTTTTATTATATAAACAGATCTAAAAACAAAAAAGGTGAAAAGTCACGACTTGTAGAACTTGCCTTTTCTTGACGGTCAAGTAATCCTCTAACATTGAAGATGGTTACTCTTTGAGCCTCCATAGTCTTATACACTACTTAATGATGGAAAGTGAAGAATAAACATTGTCTGAAATTGATAGGGTAGGAACAATAAGGTGTGTGCAGATGATTGGATCTATTTTCAGGTATGAGAGTTATGTATTATTGATCAGGTTATCATGACAGACACACATAAAGTACAATAATTTTGTGAATGCAGTTTTTTATCGATTAGACATTGATTCTTCGAACAAGATCATATATTTTATAGTTTAGTTTGATAGGTGCAACTGATAAGGCCGAAGGGTTTCAAGACGGTGGTGTCGATACCCTGTTACAATTTAATAATAGTTTTGCTCATGTTTGTGTGTCAAGTTTGGAGAAGGGTTTAAGTTTTTGGCGGCAATGTAAACATCCAATAGTGATTGGACCAATTTTAATGGTGCAATGGACTTTTGAAAGGCCTTCGAAGCCTCGCACTACAGCAAACAAGAATGGAAAACCAATAGAAATTCCCCTGGTCTAAATTTATATAGATGGGTTGCTCAAGAAGACTATTAATAGCAGAAGATGCTTGGGAGAATACCTATACGGGAAAGAAGAGGTGGAGAAAACCATATACCATCTTAGACCTTATTTAAAAGGATATACAGGAAAGAAAGTAAGGAACTTCTAGAGATTCTAGATAATGAAATTGACTTAGAGATGAAAAAATTAAATGAGCTTCAAATGTGGAAGTGTACCCAAATATTAAAAACCATCAGTCGTTCTTGAAAAAGAAAAATGCTCAAGAGGACTGGAGTTAGACACTTTTCTAGGGACTATGACTAGCGAGCGTGACCTCAATAAAGACCCACAAAGTGTAGGACCAAAACTCTAAGGAAGCAGCTTGGCGAGCATATAGGATTGGTATGATTTTTAGTCAAGAATGAAACCTTATCCAACAACTCCAGAAGTAAAAATAAGGAAAGGCAAGGCGTCAATTTTTGAAGTCTAACTTGTATCCCATGACTTCTGTTTATGGTTCTGATTAGGTCAATGGCAGTAGAAACAAAAAGGTTTGAAGTTGGGCAGAAATCCCATGCCTTCTTATTTCCACTGCCTTTGACTAGACCAGGGCCATAAAGGAGGCATGAGATGCAAGTTTAACTTGAGAAATTGCCACCTTGGCTTGATCCCTTATATTTACTTTAGGAGTAGTTGGTTCAGGTTTCATTCCTGACCAACAATCTTACCACTATCGGTGCTTGTAGAGCTAAAACCTTAAAGTTCTGGTCCGACATTTTATGGATCTTCATTCAGGCCACGCTAGCTAGTTGCAGTCCCCTAACAAACTTCACAGCTCCAATCCACTTCAACATTTTTCTTTTCAAAATGGACTGGTGGATTTTTATTTTTGGATACACTTTCATTTTTGCAGCTCATTCAATTTTTTTTCATTTTTAATGTCAACTTCATCAGCTAGTTTCGCTACACTTTTCTTCCTACTCTGTGTTTCTTCTTTAATAAGGTCTGAGTTGATATATGGTCTTATCCACCTCCCCCTTCCTGCACAGGTATTTTTTCAATCATATTCTGCTATAGTATAGTCTCCTCGAGCAATCCATCCATATAAATTTGGACCAAAACAAAAACTGTATTCATTTCCATTCTTATTTGCACTAATGTAAGGCTTCAAAGACCTTTCAAAAGTCCATTGAACCCTTAAAATCAGTCCAGTCACTATTTGAATATTTACACTGCCACCAAAAACTTGAACCCTTCTCTAAACTTGACACATAAATATTACCAAAATCTTCATTAAACTGTAACAGGGTATCGACACCACCTACTTGGTCCCTCAACCTTACCTATTCAAACCTAATAATTTTAACTGTAAAATGTCATATCTTGTTTAAACTATTAATGCCTAATAGGTACAAAACCAACATTAACAAAATCATTTTACTGGATGTTTGTTTTCACGATAGGTTGATCAGTACTACATACCTCCCACATATGAAGTGGGTTCATCTGTAATCAGCTTATTCCTCTGAACCCATCATTACTCTAGCCTTTAATATTGGTCAAGGAAAAGTTGATCCAGTTTCACTTCTTTTTATTTATAAACAAGAGAAAAACAATTGATGTCAAATAAGAGAAGAACAAAAAGAACATTACAAAAGGGTAACACAAAATTAAATGAATCAACAGATGACCCATCTGATGTAACATATTATCTGTCTATTTAATAGATGAGTCATATATTGCAACAGGCGATGCATCTGCACAACAGATGTATGACATGTTGCAACAAATGGGTCATCTATTGGAATAAATCAAACCATCCTTGCTACTAGTTTGATTTCTTCCAATAGTTGCTCCTTCTGTTCCAACAGATGATTCATCAGTTGAGAAAGTTGTTGCAATAACATCAACAACATAAACAACAGCATCAACAACAAATAAACAACACCATATGTTTCAACACCATCAACAACACAAATACCACATGTTCCAACAACACCAACACCCCCAACAACAGCACCACCAAAGTAATAAACAACAGACATAAAAAAAATGATACTGACAACATGGCTTTTTAAGTTCTCTCAATAAATAACTTTTTTTGTATATTGTAATAAAAATAATAGTTAGTTCATTCAAGACTTAAAAGTCACCTTTTCTTTAATTTTCTCAATAAATGGGAAACTGGTAATGGGTAAACCAATAATAACAATAGATATAAATATCAAATTTAAATAACATACAAATAAGAATATGACAAGGAAAAAGCAATAGTAAACCATACCTGCAATGTCAAAAAAGAAAAGAGATCAGTACACCCATTTCAGTCGAGAAAAGATATTGATCGGTTGAGATCCAAAAGGATCCTCATGCGAAAGAGGGGAGAAAATAAAGGAAAAAGGAGACGATTGTATTACCCTAAAGAGAAGAGAAATAAAATTCTGAATAAAGAAGAAAAAAAGATGAGTTGAGTTAATTTGGGGCTGAAGGAGAGAGAATTCTAGAGATAGGTTTTAAATATTCATTAATAAATTTGAGAGGCGCGAGAAGATGGTGACATTGAAAATACAAGATAAGACTACTTAAGGAGGAGATTTTTGAGTTATCCCAGTAATATTTTTTACCGCCTTAGTATTTTATGTTTTTTATCTTGAATAGGAAATTAGGAAATTGCTTTAGAATTAAAAAAAAAAGATCTTAAAACATATAAGTCATCTGTTGCAACAGATGACAATTTCTGTTTGAAAATTTCCAATGACTCAGTCATCTGTGACAATATAAGGCATCGCCTATTTGACAATTTACAATAGATACTTAATCTGTTGCAATTATAACATAATTTTTTTGATAAATTCCAATAGATAAGACATCTGTAGTAGAACATTTATTTTTATACAATTTCAATTGAGTTCATATGTTTAACTACAACTTCAATTGATTTACCTTAAACTAGGGGTAAGTTCATAGGGTCAACTACAACTTCAATTGAGTCTTTGGCAATTGCATGATGTTGGTATGGCGTTCCTCCTGACCTGAGTCATAGATCGATCACTCTGAGTTGAAATGATCTTTATTACCTCATTATCAAGATAATGCCTAAAATTCATTTAGCCAGAACTAGGGGTGAGTTCATAGGGTCAACTACAACTTCAATTGAGTCTTTGGCAATTGTCTGATATTGGTATTACATTTCTTTAGACTTGAGTCGTCGATCGATCACTCTGAGTTGAAATGATTCTTATTACCTCATTATCAAGATAATACCTAAAATTCATTTATCTAGATCTAGGGGTGAGTTCATAGGGTTAACTACAACTTTAATTGAGTCTTTGGCAATTACATGATGTTGGTATTGTGTTCCTCTCGAACTGAGTTGTCGATCAATCACTCTTAGTTGAAATGATTCTTATTACTTCATTGTCAAGCTAATACCTAAAATTTATTTAACTAGAACTAGGGGTGAGTTCATAGGACAACTACAACTTTAATTGAGTCTTTGGCAATTGTATGATATTGGTATTGCGTTCCTCCAAACCTGAGTTGTTGATCTTGGGTGTATTTATACGCCTAAGCATCATAGCCAACCCATATTTTAGCTAAGTTTGGATAACAAAGTGCCTAGTTTATTATGTTTTTACTCTACTTCTATGTAATTGAGCTAACCGATGTGATTAGCATGATTTCAGGTATTAATGAGGTAGATGAAGACATAATGGGACTATGGAATGCAGATGGCATATGACACAAGACAAAAGTAGCTTATTGGGCCAAATGTAGCGCCTATAAACTATGTCCAAGACTAATTTGTTATTTATAATTAGTTCAGGGACTTAAAAGGCAAATATGAGAGAAAAGATTATTAAAAAGACTTGATGCTGAATTTTTATCATTATTCAATATTCTGTAGTATTTTAAATAAGGGAATAGCGGCTTA